>NC_079909.1:1630491-1636319 GCF_024868665.1 Triplophysa rosa | reverse complement strand
TTCCATCCTGTCTAGAAATATGGCAAAAAGTCTTAATGCTAATGCTAAAACTTGACTCGCTGGGGCCCAGGTCAGGGAGCAGACAGTATGGCTTAACCAACTGTCTGCTTGCCGTCTCACGTCGCAGAATACACAAAATGTACAACATGTAGTAATCCGTTCTCCCAAACATCACAAAATAGAGACTGTGTCTGTCCCCCGGATTAGCAAACATAAAATAATGCGTAAACCTCTTGAAAGTAATTTAATAAACGTTAAACAAACTAAACATGAACAAAATACAGATAATCAACTGTTACGACTCGGATTGCTAAATATTAGATCTCTCTCTAATAAAGCACTTTTTGTTAACGATATGATAACAGATCATAAAATAGACATGCTCTGTTTGACAGAAACATGGCTAAAACCAGATGATTATATTGCTTTAAATGAATCTGTCCCCCAAGATTATTATTATAAACACGAGCCTCGTCTAAAAGGCAGAGGGGGAGGTGTCGCAGCACTTTACAATAACTCTCTTAGCATTTCCCAGAAGTCGAACTCTAAATATAATTCTTTTGAAGTCATGGTTCTTCATGTTTCAACACCTAATACTAAAGATAAAACACTTTTTAAATTGATTCTAGCTATTGTATATAGGCCTCCAGGGCACCACACAGATTTTATTAAAGAATTTGGTGGGTTCTTATCAGAACTAGTACTGGCCGCAGATAGACTCCTTGTCGTTGGTGACTTTAACATCCACGTAGATAACGTTACAGATGCCTTAGGAATGGCTTTCAAAGACACTCTTAACTCCATGGGCATTAGTCAACATGTGTCAGGACCCACTCACCTTCGTAATCATACTTTAGATTTAATACTGTCTTACGGTATAAATGTGGACGACGTTAAAATCCTTCAGCAGAGTGAAGACATTTCGGATCATTATCTGGTATTATGTTTGCTTCACTGGCCTACGGCTGCAAATAAAACTCATTGTTACAAATATGGTAGAACAATAACTTCAACTACCAAAGATGCGTTTCTCGATAATCTGCCCGAATTGTCTCAAATCATGAGAAATAACGTTGAAGATCTTGACATTACCACTGAAAATTTTAATTCCACCTTCTCGGTAACGCTAGACAAAGTTGCTCCACTACGTTTAAAGAAGATTAAAAATGGCAGCCCCACACCGTGGTATAATGAACACACTCAGGCTCTAAAGAAAGCGGCCCGAAAAATGGAGCGCAACTTTAAGAAAACTAAATTAGAGGTATTTCGTACAGCATGGAAGGATAGTATTCGAAAATACAGGAAAGCCCTAATAACTTCTAGATCCGCCTACTTTTCATCACTAATAGAAGAAAACCAGCACAACCCTAGGTTTTTATTTAACACGGTGGCTAAATTAACAAAAAATAAATCGTCAGTGACTTCTGATCCTGTATATCAGCATAGCAGTGATGAATTTATGAACTACTTCACATATAAAATCCAAGATATTAGAGAAAAAATTATAACAATGCAATCAGAAGTGAAACCCGCTGAACAAACTAACTACAGCGCCCTTAAGGAGAAAATGCAATTATTTTATACCGTAGATCAAGATGAGCTGTCTAAAATTATTAGATCATCTAAATCAACAACATGCATACTAGACCCTATACCTACAAATCTACTGAAAGAGATGCTCCCAGAAATTATAGATCCTCTTCTTGGTATTATTAACTCATCTCTGACATTAGGACATGTGCCTAAAGCATATAAGGTGGCTGTTATAAGGCCCCTTGTCAAAAAACCCCAACTCGACCCTAGAGAACTAAGGAACTACAGGCCTATATCGAATCTACCTTTCATATCTAAAGTTCTGGAAAAAGTAGTTTCAACTCAATTATGCTCCTTCCTCCAAAGGAATGACATCAATGAAGAATTCCAGTCTGGATTTAGAGCATGTCACAGTACAGAGACTGCTTTGATCAGAGTTACAAATGATCTGCTATTGGCGTCTGACCGAGGTTGTATCTCGTTATTGGTGCTGCTAGACCTTAGTGCTGCATTCGATACCATTGACCACAGCACACTCCTACATAGTCTCGAAAATTACGTCGGCATTAAAGGAATAGCTTTGAAATGGTTTAAATCTTCTTTATCCGACCGTTTTCAATTTGTAGCAATAAACAATGAGGTGTCACGCAAATCGCAAGTCCAGTACGGTGGGGTATGTACAGCTGCTTTGTAACAATGACAATTGTAAAAAGCGCTATATAAATAAAGTTGAGTTGAGTTGAGTAGACGTATTGGATAATATAAATTATATTTCTTGTTTTGAATTTATAAATATGGATGGATTGAACATTTTGATTTTTTTTCTTTCTTTTTTGTTTTTGTTGTTTGGTTTGTATTATCTTTTATTATTATTTTTGTCTGTTTTTGAATGTAAACTGTATACCATCTTGTTTTGTAATGTTTTTGTTATACTTTAATAAAAAAGTGTTTTTTATCGCAGATTAAATCTATGCAATTGAATTGCCACTGCTTTTACATCAAGGTGGTTATGAGGACTATATATTTCACATAGGTGTGTTTTTTCCACATATAAATCTCAAAACCTACTTTAGTTAATGGACTTATTAATGGAACACTTAAGAAAAAAGATATCTGCTGACATTCTCGCCCAATGAGCATTTAAGCTGTGTCGTCAGCAAGTTGTTTCGCATCGTGCTTTTCATCAGCGCAGTCGCTGGAGAGCAACTGCGCCCGACTGAAGAATCCGATACAGCCGCCTGGCCGTCGCGAGTTTTTTGACATACGTCAGCATGACATCAGAGCAAGGCATACGTAACTCGTACACATTTCTAACCGGCATGCATCTTGCGCTGATCACCGGTAACAGGAATTATAGGGAAAAATAGGGTGTGTGTTTTCTGGAAATGAGTTACAGAATTTACACAATACAATACACAATATAGGAACTCCCCAGAAGGATAAATATTACATACAATTTTGAAATGTATTTTTTTGGGGGAGATAAACTGGAAACTTGAAATAGGAGGTTCTAAGTTTAAGCATTCGTTTGTCAAAGAACATGTCTAAATTCTTTCGTTCAGCCTTGACATGGTTGAGAGTTTGTCTAATATACGATTTAGAACATTTCTCACTTTTAAACTCAGTTGGCCCAAGAAAAATGCGATAAAAACGTGAACGCGATCTATTCCATTGCTGACGTTTCCAGTCGACTCGACAGCTATCCCAAAATGCACTCCCATGTACCCTTGTGTACTCATGCCTAGTGCCCTATAGGTCTGCACTTCCTGACGTCACCAAGTGTGGACTCGGAGGAGGTCCACAAGACCGGAGTGTGCCATTTGGGCAGGGCCTTCATGTATTCACGGACACGCACGGCATCTTCATGTAAAGTTATCGTACGGCTTTGGTGCAACAAGGTCTTCGAAACGAGTTGTTTGTTATATTTTGTAATGCTTTTGGTCAGTTTGTGCAATAAATACCTTTGACTGTACTTTTATTCTCGTGTTGTATTTTAAATGGCTGAGAAGTGGTTAGGATTAGGTTTAGGGTGAGGTTGGGGTTAGATTGTAGGGTCTAGTCGGATCAAAGTTTACCAGCTGGGATCATAAGATCGTAAAACACAGTAACCTCTCACCAGGGTTTCTACCAGGCACCAACGAGTCTAGTCCAACTGCCCTATCTCAACACCTTCATCACTGACCAGGACAGATTCCAATACTCTCCCCTGGACTTCAAAGGAGGTTCTTGGGGGAGGACAGGACTGTTCACCAAAGTGAGAAAAGCCATGTGGCCCCCAGGGACTGAGAGCCTCAAATTCTTCCAAAAGAATGTCTCTTTCTCTTTCCTTAGCCACAAAAGACTGGTTTAAAGTTTATATACAACCACCCCATAGTGTATGCTTGTCCCCATGTTATTCTCCTTCACCTATAACCTCAAAGGCATATGCTTAGTGGTATTCTGTGTACTGTATATTTACATTCTTGTACAAACTACAGGTCAATGTAATTATAACCCTTTCATGTTTCATATCTAAATGTTTCCCTCTTCATTTCTTAGAATATGGTGTATAGCAGAGTAATATATTTTATGTATTAAAATATATATTTATTTTTAGTGAGAAGAAATAAATATTTAACTAACCTTCTGGTATAACCATTTTATACAGTCTTGGTATAACCCACCTTCAGCTGGAAGATCTGTAATGACCATATTGGGACAATTATGTATGAGGTGGATTTTGACATGCTGTGGCTGGACTAACTTTTAGGCAAAAATACAAGGTGCTTCATGTTGCAAACTATGTTTTACTGACATTATGACTTCAGTAATACTGTCATTGAACAATGACGGATTGCTATGTTGCAAGAAATTAACCATTTACCGAAATCCTAACCTAACCCTATAGCGTTAGTAGGGAACTTCAATTTACAGTGCAATGTCCCATCGATAGAGTGACAAAGGTTTATGGGTAATGTAGTTTAAAAAACTTTTAGTAATTAAATAAACTAAATACTATATTTAAAGAACAAAGGGATATCTAAATTTGTTCATTGTGCAAATCTTTATGATATATTTGAGAGCCAGGTCGAAATTTGGTATTTTACTCTAAACACTTTTTAAAACACTTTTTTACAAACTTTCTGTATATGTGAGAAAACTGTGTCCAACAATATTTATTAAACACAGGATAAGTAGTTGTCCTGCTGTTTTTCCCTTTGATATGCTCATTGGACTTTGAGTTATAGCCATTTGAAATGTGCCCTTTTTTCTTCTTCCAGGGGACACTTCTGGTCCCCTGTGGGTGAAAGGGCAGTAAAACCTATATAGATTTACTATCTTTGTCATGAACAACAAACTGTTGTCACATTTATGCCTGAACATTTTTATTTATTTCTGCCCCTTTCTGTATTTACAATATGCTTATGTTAGGTTTTGATGGTGCTGTGAGACTCTGAAAACAAAATACAGAAATACAGTAAAAATGTCCACAAAAAAAGGTAAAAGTAACATTACTAGGCAACATATTATTTCTTTATATATCATTAATTTTCCTTTATCAAAATGGCAATGGGTGAACTTGCATTTAGTGTTGGGAAATAATGATTCTTCATCATAATTGCTTTTTTTTTTGTCATGCTTGTCTATGTCCTTATTATAATGTGCTTATTCCATGTCTCCAAACAGGTTTCAACAGCACCCTAAACTAGGACACAGGCATGTGGCCACAGTTGTTTTTCCTCAGCCCAGTGCTGAAGACCTAAAATTCTCTTTTCCAGTGAATCATATTTCGTTTGATTATTATTACTCAAGATTATCTAGTCTTGTAGTTGGTTGAGGTGGAGCTCATTTTGAACTATTTTGTAGACAACTGTATCTAATGATTGTTGTGGTAATATGAGGATTTGTTCTTGGTTTGTAAAATTTATGAAAATAGTGAGAAATTACACATTACCCAAAAAGATCTCATCACAAATACTGTGAACAGTTAAAATCTCAATATTATTAAAAAAAATACATAGCAATTAAGCAACTAAAAATGCAAATCTGGAACCATTAATTTTTTTACATTAAAATTATCAACTTATAATCAACAAATTGACTAATTACTGTTGGACTTTAAAGGCAGTCCTGCATGTTCAAAAATTTGAAAGAGACTTTTCTCCAAATTATATAGAAGTTTTATTATCAGATGTAAAAAGTAACAAAGCTTTGGGTTGTCAGACGATCTCCTCACTCCATTAAAAGCCAACAACCCAAAATATTCAAAAACACCCATATTTATAAAGTATGTGACGTCGCTCGTATCTTCTGAC
>NC_079909.1:1513322-1630391 GCF_024868665.1 Triplophysa rosa | reverse complement strand
AAATAGGGTTGTCTTTGGAAAGGGGAGGTCTCAAAGCATGAGGCTAGAGTGATTAATCTTATAAACCCAATGCTAAGAACCAAGCCTTAAAACAATAAACTAAATAATGATCTGTAGTTAGAATCACTAAAGAAGTTTTAAAAAATGAAGTTTGAAAATGAACTTAAAACTACTCTTCTGTTTAATAGAAAAATCAGCTATCGTATCCTCTTCAAGCCAATATGCCCCAGAGAAAAAAGTTCTAGTATGTGTTGACTTAAAAGTACATGCATCGTATTGTGACCCTGGGTGATTTGTTCCTATGTTGGCTCTCACACAGCCTTTCAGCCGTGATCGTCCCTAATATATCACCATCTTTTTCTGGGCGTTTCCTATGCGGGCTCTAGCAAGACAATGTCCTGGTCGTCCCATATACACCCTTTTTCTTTTTTTTTCTTTTTTTTACTGTGGTCACAATGTTTCAACATGCAATATCAGTCTCTTGAATATTTTCCATAATGCAATCTTTTATTTAATGCAAAAAACACTCAAAAAACATTCTCATATCAGTTTTGAAACTCATTTTCTTTAGATGAAAATATCATTTTTAGAGGATACGCAACTTGTGCTTGCTACCAAAAAAAATCTCTCATTGTTCCTCTGTGCCTCTTCACGCCTGGTCAAACACTCACACACGCTTTCCGGGAAAGTGGCCAACAATTCCCTCCCTTACACTCTCAAGTTTTACACAGAACACTACAGAGACACAGAAAGAACAGATATCTAATTTTACTCACACGCAGCTCTTCTGCGTGACAAATACATGTCCCTTCAATTTGGACAATAAATAAACTGCCTTCTCAAAACAGACAGGTGCCCTCTCCAAGCATGTCACTCAATAATTTAACTGCCTTCTCCAATAACAGGCAGGTGCCCTCTCCAAGCAGGTAGGCCTTCTCTTAGCAGGCGACTCAATAATCAATATCTTCAATATCAGCCTTTTCCAAGCAGGCTATTCAATAACTTAACTGCCTTCTCCAATAACAGGCAGGTGCCTTCTCCAAGCAGGCAGTGCACTTCTTCTTAAATAAATATCTAAACTCTATAACGTTATCATTCATTCATTCACATTCATTCCTTACCCTGAGACCCGGTACCCTCCTGCAATTTTTGTAAATTAATTTTGGTTTCTTTTTAGGAGAGACTCTTTATAGACATCAGTGCTAACCAAAACTCACCTCCGGCAAACTGCACAGATAATACTTTTTAACAATTTAATTATGAAGCAAAAATATGCTCACCTGCTCTTGATCTGTGCAGCAAGCCGGATGCTCCGTCCTAGGCAGCCTCCTGATGTCTTCCGTCTCTTTCCAATCCGGGTCACGGCACCAAAATATGTTGTGGAAAAATTTCAGTCTTGTAGTTCAAAAAATCTCTCAGACAAAGAAGGTCCGGGTGCCAAGGAGTTAACTTTATTTGCTCGAGCCAAACAAAGTGAGATGTTCCAAGTCATCTAAAAACCAAGTGTTTTCCAGTCTATAGTTATAGTAAAATTTCTGAAAGGTGGTCTCTTCTGAAACCAATCAGGTATTTTCCTGTTATCTCTTATTTTTATTAACCAATTGTTAATTGCCTGCCACCAATAAGTCCCAGGTAACAAGGTACGTATCTAATGGTGGTACGCTGGTTATTACATCATTTTTAAAATAATTTGCATACAATGGTTACTACACGAGACCACCAAACAAGCCATGGTCTCCATATGAGACGGTGTGGCGTTCGTGCGTAATCATGGTTACTTTTAAACAGTGGAAAATCCCCAGGTTTCAGAGAGAGCACAACAGGCTTCAAACTCTAGGCCTCTAAAAACATCACTGGATTTTACCTTGTTACATTGTGCTCAAATGTGCTTTAAACATGCTTAAAGTGACATTAAGTGCATTTATATGAACAATCATTGGTTACATGTACAGATTGTGTCATTAAATCATCAATTCTTCTTCAAATAATCAAATTATCATCATAAACCTACTTATATGTAATTATTCTTATTGAATATGATTTCAGATCAACCCATCTATGTACTAATGTTTCTATGAATACTTCTCAATACTTTTTAGGTATTTTATCAAGTGCATTTATAACTGTGGTGAAAAACAGTGCTCAATACATGTAAATTACAGCTCAATACATGTAAATTACATCTATATGTGCTCAGAAATTACACAATAAGTGCAAGTGCAGGGATACAAACAAACCGCCGGTAGCGATGCAGACAGGAACCGGAAGCCCAACACACCAGAGTTACACCTCAAAACAGTCTGAGAGAATACAGTCATTACGAATGCAGTCGGACCATCCAAATAAAATGAATGATAACAGAATTTATAGAACACTAAGCTAATATCAGCATAGGTGTCGCATCCATAACAGTCTATGAAAAATCATGCTATAAAAATAAATGCTTTAAACACTTTTTTAACATATTTAAACCACCAAATATTGACATCTGAACTATCAGTGGTGTAAACCTTTGGTAATTTCTTTCATGGTAAGGTTAATATTTGCATAGAATCGCTCAGCGATAACCTCAATGTGAAACCTTAAGTTAAAGGAAAAAAAACATGTTTTTCCATGATTTTAAACGTTTGTAAAAAATATTTTAAAAAGCTCTCAAGTTCTTTCACAAGTTTTATGTCAGTTTGATTGTTGTTAATTCATCATCTTCTAGAACCCACTTGCAACCCAAGCCTGTTCAGGATCTTTGAGCAGATTACCTCTGTTACACTTACCTCAGCAGAGATTGAGAAACAGACTGCTGTTATCATTGTAGACACAGAGGAAACTGTGCAGTCAGCCCCATACTTGCAGTGGTGGGATGCTCAAAGCGTCGTCGGACTGGCCATTTTCATTCTCTGCATTTTATATTCCAGGTATGATACACAAAGAGTACAGTCTACATTCTAGATTGCCTCAATATGTTATTGGGTATAGGGGTAGTTAGAGATTCAGAGGGAGATTCGGAGATTGCAACATTTATGACTATCAAAGCAGTCAAAATGGATCATATGCACCGGAACCATCATATACAGTAATTGGTTGAATCTAGGGTATTTGCAGTTGGCAACTAAATGTCTTATTGCAAAGTTTATTTATATTGCACTTTTTTACAATGTTGCATTGTTTCAAATCAGCTTTACATGGATAAAATAATTTTCAAAACAAGAGGAAAATTATTAAATGTTTAATATTATGTACATACAGAGAAGAATACGATACATGGTATCATTGCCAAAATGTAAACTTACATTAATTTTTGAATGTCATAGACGGTAGTACATTAAACCAGGCATGCGCATGCCATATCAGTTTACACAGAACTGTCCTTAAATAACGGAGAGAATAATATAATGATTTACATGCAAAAAGAATCTGCAACAATACCATTAAATTAGTAAAGACAATCTAACTGCCCTTTGGTTGTGAATTGCTGATAAAGTCCCTTCGCTGCTTTCTCTGTTTTCAAGTTTCTGATTTTATTTTCAAAATCCACATTTAGCCCCCAGACGCATGTCTTTTCAAGCTTGCAATGATCCCTGGTTCAGCTATGTGGATCTCTTTTCCCTTATAAGATCGCCCCAGCACCACTCTAAATCCCCATAGAATGCAGCCATCCTCAGACAGCTCATTTTCAAGTCCTGAGCTGTGAATGGCCAGCCATCCAGACCAAAGTTTTAAATGGGTCATGAGATGTAGTTAAAAACATTGTTATTATACAATCTACTTTACAGTTACATTTATTAAATCGACCGAATTTTTGCACGGATATGTAACAGAATAATAATTTTTTTCAATTTAATTCAACCAGTAATTAAAAAATAAAATCAGAACAATGTTGGTTTTGCCTGTTGTTGATAAATACCAGCTGTGAAGTATCACAATGCGCTTAAGCATTCACGTCACAGGAAAATCAGTCATTAGTACCCCAATGTGTAGTGACCTAGGGTTTTAACCAGTGCCCGAATCCGTGGGCACAGGATTATAATGCAGAAGGGCACTTCAAGAGACACCCTTTCGTTTTCTCCCCTACACTGTTCAACCCTTTGAAGCTCTCACTCTGGAAGGTAAACCCTTCGAAGGGATTAGAGCAGAGGGATGAGCCATTCGGAATGGAACGCAGGGAGCGGCAGATTAAATAATAAAACAAGCGCAGCAGAGGCCAGCTAGTGTGTGAAAGCTGTGCATGTAAACCTCATTCAGAGTGTGCAACTCACATGTCGATCGACAAAAAAGTGTTTTTGAAAAGGTTGTGTTGAGACAATTGACTGTCATGAGACAAAATTGTCTTTGTTGTCTGTGGCTTAAAATAAGGGATTGAATTAATTTAAATAGATGAATTAATTAAATTATTTAATTCTTTTTATTATTAACATTTTTACTTATTTTTAATATGCACAATTTATTTATTGGACACTACACCAGGGAGCATCGCCAGCACCCCTACTTCCCATATTACTGAAATGGCTTTAATCTACAGAAGTATTGAAATGGCAGCCATATAGAGATATTTGTAAAAACGTTTATTTTGTGAGCATTGATTGTGACATTGTTTTTAATCCTAGGAACAATTTCTGATAAAATAATTTACTGACACTTTTAGATTAGGGTTTTCACTTATGCCCGCTACAGATTAAAAAAAAATGTCTGTTACAACATGACAGATGTGAAAAAACCTGCCATGAACGATAAGGCAAAAAATTTAACATTCTAGTTTTTCTGTCTTTACAGTGGTAAAAGGTCACAGACGCAGTGTTGGTTGTTGTACATTATACTATGCCAAACAATACGGAACCAAACGATCGAATCTTACATCCCCACACCTCATGTCATTTACGAATCACAACACACAAATTGTGTCAAAATCGGTAAAAAAAATGTTTTCTGAAGGAGGTAACTAAACACCTAAACACTAGTTGTGTAATTAAATACAACTTTTGCAAAAAGTCATGCATAATAAGGCATTCATATGTGCGTTATAAATACTCATAATGAGGCAACATTCATGCTAATAGGTCCCAAATAACACAACTTTAAACTTTTTTGTTTTCTTTTTCTTGGCAGTATACGCTCTTCCAACACCAGTCAAGTTAATAAACTAACCCTAGCTACTAAAGACACCACCACACTAGATGAAAACTATACACAAAGTCCTGAGATGGCAGTGGTCATGACAAAAAAACATGCAGAGGACAATGAAAAGGACACTGTTCAATACAGCTATGCCTTCTTTCACTTCATGCTGTTTCTGGCATCTCTCTACATCATGATGACTCTAACAAACTGGTACAGGTCAGTGGCTGCGACTCTAACAAAGTATATTTGCAAAAGATTGCTAATGCTCTGGAAATTTCAGCTAAGTTTTTAACATGGTGATGATAAAGTATTCATATTTTTTTATAATATATACATTTTTAGTTATAAACTGTTTAAACGCTGAAACACCAGGCTATTGTTTGAAAATGCTGGCTGCAGGGACGGACATTTTTCAGACGCTTTGGTTCATACGATACGAAATCGGAATATCTGTTTAAGTGCTATGGTATCTAATTTAGCAAGTACATTGTTTATTCAACAAATACTAATATGATGGTAGTACAAAATGAGTAATCAGAGACAGAAATATTAACTCCAATAACTGATTAAAATGATTTTCAATTGATGTCCACAGAAATAGGCTTGTAAAAGTATTTTAAAGATTTTAAAGTTTATACAGTGCTTAATAGGGAGCAGCAGAGATGATGTATTTCATCCCGGAAGTTAGCGCCACACTGCTTCCCTCGGCCACCTCCGTCAAATTTCTGCCTGTCACCAGAGTTATGTTGAGTGTCTTCACATAAAGTTAATAGACTGTCATTTTTTTGTAACTGCAGTTGCAGTAAATGTGCAGTGAGACTGTATTATGAGTTGTATTAGATCCATTTCACTGCTGTTCGGGTGAAATCGTTTCTTTTGTATTCAAATACGTTCAGTTTCTTGAAATTGTTCTTAAATCACCGTGGCGTTCATCAGTGTAATGTTTTAAGCGGTGCAGGTGTCTCGTTGAATCAGTGTTACTTTACACACAGCAAGTTCGCCAGTATCAGAACGACTCGTAAACAAATGACGCATTTGAACTGATTCGTTTAAACAGTACTATTCATTCACAAAATTAATCAATAAGAAATCAGTGAATCATTCAAAGCTCAGTGAACCACAAAAGAACAGCATGCGAATGAGCTTTGCTCATTTAGTTAGACTGGTTAGTAAGTTTCAGCCTAAATAATAAAAAATTACTGACTACTGACAATTATTTTTAACAAGTTAATGCTTAGGTAGCCTTATTACCTATACAAAGTCATTCAGTTTTGACTGACGGGAGGTAATACATTCAAGTCAATGAAATAATAGAAGCTGTTAGTTTAATTTAGTAGGCTATCCTGGGTTAGAAAAAGGATAAAAAGCTTATATTTGAATTTAAACAACTTCCTGCTTAATTTAAAAAAAATGTTTTATATAACTTAAGTATCATTTTTATTCAGTTTTAGAACTCTTAATACAGGCGCATCTCAAAAAAATTGAATATCATGGACAAGTTCTTTCTCTTTTTAAAGAAACATTCTGGATAGGACTGAGTAAATATTGATTATCTGATTCTAATCATTTGTAATTCTGATCAGGAATCCCCAAATCAATTCTTAATATGTGTGCTTCAGGACAAAAAGCGAATTACAGAAAATATTCACATCTGAAGATGTTGATGTTTTTCGCTTTACTTAAAAGACAGAGGATCATGATGGAAGGCTTTTGTTGGTGAAAAATTAATTGTTGCATATTTACAGTGTTTTTACAGTAATATGTTGCAGTTCGCTAATTCTGGCATATCTATGTTTTATTTCTTTCTGCCTTTTTATTAACCCTGTTTTTTCATTGTTCACCCAGCCCTGATGCTGACTACAATGTGGTAACAGGCAAATGGCCAGTGGTTTGGGTTAAAATCTCATCCAGCTGGGTCTGTCTCACCTTATACACCCGGTCTCTAGTTGCTCCTATGATACTCACCAACAGAGACTTCACCTAGTTATTTTTTTCCCACATCTCTACAAGTTTAAGGATAAAGTAATTACACTGCAATGAACTTTTGGCTTAGTGGAAAACAATTTTGGAGCCACTTTGCCTATTAACCTCTGCATATGGTATGCAATAATTAATTTACTGTCGTTATTCATCTTTTTTCCTATTAAACGCAAATTGCCTGTGATTGTAAACATACCTATTAAGCTCACATACCTATTGAGCACACTTTCATCTTTGAGCTTCAATATAAATCTTAAACAATTGATGTGTTTGTTAATGAAACGTGTTTGAACAATTGAACGTGTTTATGAAAAAAGCATTAAGAGCGCGATCCGCAACGAGAAGCGCTCTGCATAAGTTCATGCAGCAACAACACTTGTAAGATACAGTGGCTTGCAAAAGTATTCATCCCCCTTCATTTTATTCACATTTTGTTATGCTGCTGCCTTATCTTAAACTACTTTAAATGATTATTTTTTTACATTAATCTACACTCCATGCACAATAATGACAAAACAAAAACTGATTTTTGACAGCTTTGCAAATTTATTAAAAATAAAAAACAAAATTAAGTACATTGCATAAGTATTCATACCCTCAACTCAGAAAATGGTTATAGCGCCTTTACAGACTCAAATCTTTTTGGGTATGATGTGAAAAGCTTTACACATCTGCATTTGGCAATTTTCTGCCATTCTTCTGCTCAGATCCTCTCAAACTCTGTCAGGTTGGATGGAGATCATCAGTAGACAGACATTTTCAGGTTTCTACAGAGATGTTCAGTTGGGTTCAAGCACTAGCTGGGCCACTCACGGACATAGACAGAGTTGTCCATCTGCCACTCTTGCATTGTTTTAGGTGTGTGCTTAGGATCATTGTCATGTCGGAGAATGAACCTTATGCCCTGTCCGAGGTTCTGCATGTTCTGGGCTAGGTTTTCATGATCATTATCTCCGTTATTTTGTGTACAGTCCCTGAAGCTGAAAAACACCCCCACATCATGATGCTGTTTCCACTACACTTTACTGTTAAGATGGTTTTGTACAGGTGTTGAGCAGTGCTTGTTTTTCTCCAGACATGATGCATGAATCTGAGATTCATCATACCAGAATATCTTGTTTCTGACAGTTTGAAAGATTCGTTGAAGTACGTTTTTGCATATTTCAAGTTTCCATGTGTCTTCACTGAGCAAAGGCTTGAGTCTGGCCACTAAGCCATAAAGCCCAGATTGGTGGAGTGTTGCAGTGATGTTTGTCCTTCTGTAAGTTTCTCCCATCTCCATATATGATCATGGAGCTCAACCAGAGTAATCATCAGCTTCTTGGTCACCGCTCTAACCAAGACCCTTCTCCATCGATGGCTCAGTTTGGACAGGAGGTCAGCTCAAGTAAGAGATCTGGTGGTTCTAAACCTCTTTCATTGAGGATAAATGGAGGCTACATGCCTCTGTGAACCTTGAATACAGCAGATTATTTTCAGACGTCTTCCCCAGATCTGTGCCTTGATACAATCCTGTCTCAAAGCTCTACTGGCAGTTCTTTTGACCTCATGTCTTGGTTTTTACTTTGATATGCATTTTCAGCTTTTGCACCCTTTATAGAGAGGTATGTGCATTGAAAATTGAATTTGGCACAGGTTAACTCCACTCGAAGTGTAGAAACATCAACAAGCAAAACTAATGCTTCTGAGCTAAATTTCAAGTGTCCCAGAAAAGGGTATGAATACTTATGCAATGTACTTATTTTTGTTTTTATTTTTAATAAATTTGCAAAGCTGTCAAAAATCAGTTTTTTGTTTTGTCATTATTGTGCATGGTGTAGATTAATGTAAAAAGATAATCATTTAAAGTAGTTTAAGATAAGGCAGCAGCATAACAAAATGTGAATAAAATGAAGGGGGATGAATACTTTTGCAAGCCACTGTATATATCTACAAAATAAACAATTTGAAATATGGTTTCGGTATACATTTGCTTTGTGACCTACACTCAGTTGTTTAAAACAATTCCTGTAACATAAGACAATATCAAATCAATAAGCAATCATTGTTAACTGGCCCAGGCACGCACAAGCAAGCCCGCTTCTGGCTATATTGAATATAGAGCGATTTTAGTCTCATTAATTATTCACACATAAAACATGAAACTTGCATAGCCAGTTTCACATGCATGAAACCTAGGCTAATTCACGTGCACAAATGATATGCATACATTCGCAAAAAAACAATTCACATGCGTAAAATAAAATGATATTCTCATAAAATACGCTTAATACAATTCACACACGTACAACTGTGCACAAATATTTTGAAAGTTTAGAATGTACAAGTTTATCGTGGAATGTGAATGTGCAAATGTGAAACTTTTTTTGCATGTGAAACTGGCTACCCAAGTGTACATGTCATTCTGCCGCATCATGTCATGTTTCTCATGGTCCAGTGGCAGGATCATGACAGAACCCCATGTTTCATGTGGAGAGGGGTAATTTTGGCCCTTATGGCCTTCCATACACCCTCTCCGATCTCGTCTCCGTTCCCGCCCTCTCCTCGTTATTGCTTGTTTATTGTTTCATGCCCTTCACCTGTTCCCTCTTGATTTGATCCCTTTATAATGCCCTTGTGTTTTCTGTCCTGTGCTGGTTCATTTTGATTCATGTGGTGTAAGTCCCTGTGTCTTGTCAAGTTTAGTCTAGTGTAGTCATTTTGTAAATTATGTCAAGTGTTAACTGTAGTTCTTGTGTAAGTTTAGTTAGTCTTAGTCCAGTCTTGTCATGTTATTATATTCCCTTGTTTTGTTATGTTACCCCCTCGTGGGTTTTTTGGTTTTGTCTTTATTATTTATTAAACGTCTTGTTAACCCTTACCCGCTGTCTGCACCTGGGTCCTCTGTCCTTGTGTCTCACCATGTACCATGACAGTACATCATGTTTTATGTGTGAATAATTAATGAGATCAAAATCGCTCAATAATTGAAAGTCTATGTAAATACTTCATAAACAGACATTAAATATTCACTGATTCTATATATATAAAATGATTAGTTGGGTTTTCACAGGTACTGTGAAATCACTTTATAAATAGTATTTTTTTGTGATTTACCGTGCTCTACTTAATAATGTAAAGAACATTATGTGAAAATATAACATTAATATTAAAAATGAAAATTATTTTAGTGGTCTGCCTTTTTAGTAATTGACTCTGGCTGCATTTACACTGCATGTACATAGTGACCCAATTCCGATTTTTTCCTCCAATGTGGCACAGATCGGATATGACATAAACAGTATGAACATTTATATTTTATGATTTGTTTATATTTGTACGAGGCCTATTTTGTGCAGTCTGCTTTACAAACAGGTTTTTCGTTCGGTCTGCGTGAGCTTGTTCACAAAATCCACGATTAAAACTTTTTTTAAAGTCTGAGAAAGTTTTTTAAGCTTTTACATCGTTTAGAAAAACAATTAAGTCATTTAATTTTAAGGTCACGTTTTTTAAAATGTGAGACGTCCTGAAAAATGATGCTCTGCTGTAATATCCTGTACCTTTTATATTGCAGTTGCATATCTTAACTTTGTCAAGACTCCACTGCGTTTCTTTATAATTTGTATTGAGGCGTATGCCCTGTATTGAGGCATATCCCCTGCCCAGAGGGTGGGAGCAATCGCTTGTGCATGACTTGCGGGATGCTGATTGGTTGTCACCTTGGATACTGCTAATCAGCCATGTCAACAACCTAAAGAGACTGATGACAGCATATTAGAATGCAGAATAATGGCTTTTTTTTGGTGCTACTTGTCGGCTTCGGATACATGAGATCCCAGAGGTTCTCAATTGGATTTAGGTTTGAGGTACGTAAGGGCCAGTCAATGGCATCAATGCCATCATCGTCCAGAAGCTTTCTGGCCACATGAGGCCGGGCATTATCATGCACCAGGAGGGCTGCACTGCACCAGCATTACTTATGCTTCTTTACCGGATTGATGGATATTCCTGAAGGTTAACTGATTAACTGATGTTGTTAAACCGAGATGATTAAGTGTTCCCTTAATTTTTTGAGCAGTGTATTTTAAACACCCTTCAGGTTTACTATTTTAATATTCAGTTTATTGAGAACTGGCATTGACTTAATATTAGTTGGTGCTGAAATAGTTACATTAATAAACCTTTTAATTGTAGAGCACACTGTAGTCATATATTGTAAGTACAATATATTAAAAACATAATTGTTCCTGACCAAATATATTTTCACAAAATAACAGTTTTTATTACATATGTAAATTGTTTTAATATTTAATAAATACATAAATATGTATATTTGATAAATATGATTTTTTTTCACTTAGAATCATCCAAGTGTGTTGATTGCATATTTTTTGACATCAGTTCATCAAGCGTTTTTACTTTCTAGCAAATAGAAAAATCACAGATATGACACAAAAAAGATTTTGTTAAATAGCTTAACATTCTGGCTTCATTAAACATGCCTTCAACAAAATAACTAACTTTTTTTATTAATGGCATATGTTTTTACAGATCAAGTAGAGGAAAAAAGTATGGAATCACCAAATGTTGAAGAAAAAAATATGGAATCATCAGCAAAAGTAAATATAGTTAGTACTTTGTTGCTCCTCCTCTGGCTTTTATGACTGCCTGAATTCTTTGAGGCATGGACTTCACTAATGAAAAACAATATTCCCCATTAATCTGGTTCCAACTTTCTCGAATAGCAGTTGACAGATCAGCTTTGCAGGATGGAGCCTTATCATGGACAAGTTTTTTTAATTTCCACCATACATTTTCAATGTGGCGGCAAGATGCATTGGTCATCCTGAAAAATGACTTCATCATTACCAAATTTCTCTTCAATGGATGGGATGAGAAAAGTGTCCAAAATTTCACCTGTGCATTGACTGTTGAGGTAATGATTGCCATCTCCCCTGGTCCTTTAACTGACATGCAACCCCATATCATAAATGAGTTGGGAAATTTGATTGTTTTCTTCAGGCAGTCATCTTTATATGTTTCATTAGAACTGCACCAGACAAAAGTTCCAGCGTCATCTCCTTGGTCAATGCAGATTAGTGATTCATCACTGAATATCACTTTCATCCAATCATCCACACTCCATGATTGCTTCACCTTAGCCCACTGTAACCTTGTTTTCTTGTTTTGGTGTTAGTGCTGGTTTTTGTTTGGCTTTTTTATATTTAAATCCCATTTCATTCAGCCGGTTTCTTACAGTTCTGTCACAAACATTGGGTCTCATTCACTAATAATTGCATAGATTTTTCCTTTGCAATTCGTTCATTTGAACCTCCCACAAAAACCTTACGCCTAATTCACAACAAGTGCGTACGCACATGAATTTGTGGGGGTATTGTCAAGAGGAAGATGCGATATGCCAGACCCAACAATGCAGAAGAGCTGAAGGCCACTATCAGAGCAACCTGGGCTCTCATAACACCTGAGCAGTGCCACAGACTGAACGACTCCATGCCACGCCGCATTGCTGCAGTAATTCAGGCAAAATGAGCCCCAAGTAAGTATTGAGTGCTGTACATGCTCATACTTTTCATGTTCATACTTTTCAGTTGGCCAAGATTTCTAAAAATCCTTTCTTTGCATTGGTCTTAAATAATATTCTAATTTTCTGAGATACTGAATTTGGGGTTTTCATTAGTTGTCAGTTATAATTATCAAATTAAAAGAAATAAACATTTGAAATATATCAGTCTGTGTGTAATGAATGAATATAATATATATTATAAAAGTTTCACTTTTTGAATGGAATTAGTGAAATAAATCAACTTTTTGATGATATTCTAATTATATGACCAGCACCTGTATATATTATTTAAAATATATAACTATTATCCTAAGATGAAACATGCATTTTGTCTTAGAGAAAGAGAGGGGTAGAGAAAGGAAAGAGAGAGACCGGTGATTTTCGCGTACGTGTGCTTTCAACGGTTCCTATCTTTTCTCTTATATTTAGAATAAATTTTAGTACAAAAGTTTTTGTGAATCATGATTTGTTTGTGAAGCGTTCGTACGCAGGTTGCACGCACAAATTTGTGCGTACGCATGCTTAGTGAATGAGACCCATTGACTCCTGTTTCCGCCCATTTGTTTTTCATTTGTTTTGTTGTGCATTTTCGGTTTTCAAGGCATATTGTTTTGAGTTTTCTATCCTGACGCTTTGACGTCTTCCTTGGTCTGCCTGTATGTTTTCCTTTCATAACCTTTCTATTCAGTTTATACTTGCACCAAATTTTAGACACAGCTGATTGAGAGCATCCAACTTCTTTGGCCACACTCCATGTTGAAATTCCTTGTTGAATGAGTTTTACAATCCTTTCCACCGTTTCAACTGACAACTCTTTCGTTGGAGCCATGTTTCCTTTCAATTAGCCAAGTCCAACAGCTCATTAAGGTGTTTAAGTACTCCCTTTTAACTGATGACTAATTAGCATTTATAGACTTGTCCTAGTATATGTTCTAGAAATGAAAAGTAAAGTTCCCTTTCTGTCGGTCTCTCTACGTTGTGTAGAACTGACAGATGGGGATTGTCTTGAGAACCTATCATCTTCTGACTATTTGGAAAAGGCCAATGAAATTGGCAAATTAAATTTGCATGCCGGACTCTGCCCCGGATATCCGGGTATAAAAGGAAAACAGCGTGCTCATTCATTCACCTTTTGTTCTTCAGAGCCTTCGCATCTGATGATCTCTTCTCTGATCTTTGATCGTTTACACTGCTTGATCCTTACGAAGTGGTGCATCGGACTGTCCCTTCTTGCAGCGACTTCCCCTGGGCGTCTCGGCAGCTCCGGAGGTGTTCGAGTTTTTTCCTTTTTTATCTAAAAGAGCAAATTTTTCCAGCACGGCATGTCCCACTGTTCTTGTGGGTGCAACGCGCTCATTGAGGAGGGGGACGGACACGATGTCTGCCTCAAGTGTTTGGTTCTTCAGCAAGCTGAGGCAGGCTTTGTGGATACGTCTTGCCCGCACTGCGGGCGGATGGCGATTCAGACGTTGCGGTCACGGGTAGCTGTGTTCTTTTTGGAAGCAGCCGCCACCTCATCAGCTTCCCGTCCTCGGACCGCAGCGGCTACGGCCCTGCCGTCCCTGACGGCAAGCGGCGGGGTGAAATGGGGATCTCCGTGAGCGGCAAACCGTCAGCCACAGGCTCGCGGACCGCTCACGCCCCGTCTCGCTCGTCTGACCGTCCTCCAGGAGACGGTCCTACCCAATCTTGTTCCTCCACCACGTACTCGGAAGTACGTGACGACGATGAGATGTTGCTTGCAGCATCGGAGGGAGACTTTTTGGCATCCGATCCTGACGATTCCTCGGAGCTCCCTCCCTCGCTCGCTTTGGGGGGAGGCCATTAAACATATCCTGACCCGCCGCGACTCGTCCGCCTTCCGGCTTTCGAGATCCCATGCGGCATCTGGTTCCCAGCAGCCCCAGCCCTCCTCGTCGTCGGCTCCAGCGCCCCCTAGGCAGGCGGCCTCTGGGAAGAAGACGTCGATGAGGAGACCACCGACCCGTCAGCAGCCGCTGCGGAAACAGAAGCGGCCCTGACGGGAGGACCCCAGGGAGATCGAGCATGCCATCGGGCCCGCCCCCAGCCATCCCATCGCTGGGCGGTCGGATTGGGATGGTTCCTGCCCCGTCTCTGCTGGGCCCCTCTGGGGGACTTAGCGCCCACATACTCACAAAAAGAGTTCCCTCTCTCTCTGGGGTGGGATTACAGCCTCTCTCTCTGGGGTGGGATTACAGCCGCTCTCACCCTCTACGCGACAGTGGTCGGCAACTCGACGTTGCGTCACGGCGAGACACAACGTGGAGCACACACAGCAGCCCTGAGCACTCTCAGTTGAGCTGCGTCATCACCGGGCAGGTAAGTCAGCAGAGCCGATCTCCTCCCGGGGCTTCCCCCGGCGAGGGATCCGTGCTGCCCGCCATCAAACTACCCCCGGGGTGACGATGAAGCAGATCGAACCCCTATTCCCCCTGTCTCGGTTCCTGGGAGCCTGGCTACGGCTTCCCAGGCCGTCACGGTGGCTAGGGAAGACGATCCGTCTCGGCTACGCGATCTAATTCGCCAGATGCCCGCCCAAGTTTCTGGGCATCCTCTCAACTTCAGTCAGAGGCAGGGATGCTCCCGTGCTTCGGGACGAGGTCGCCACCCTTCTGGCGATCGAAGCGATCTCTAGCAGAGATGTTCAGCGTGTTTTACAGCCCGTACTTCATCGTTCCCAAGAAAAGCGGGGGGTTGCGCCCCATTCTAGATCTGCGAACCCTGAACAGGCACCTACACAAGCTGCCGTTCAAGATGCTCATGCAGACCTGAAGGACGCGTACTTTCATGTGTCGATTCTCCCTCGTCATCGACCGTTCCTACGGTTCGCTTTTGAGGGGCGGTCATATCTGTACAGGGTCCTCCCCTTAGGTCTGTCCCTGTCCCCACGAGTCTTCACGAAGATCGTGGATGCCGCAATCGCTCCCCTCAGGGAGAGAGGTGTGCGGGTACTGAACTATCTCGACGACTGGCTCATCTTGGCACACTCGCGAGATCTGTTGTGTACACACAGGGACCTGGTGCTCCGGCATCTAGACCATTTGGGGCTACAGGTCAATTGTGAAAAGAGCAAGCTCTCCCCCGTGCAGAGCATCTTTTTTCTCGGCATGGAACTCGACTCTGTCTCCATGACAGTGCGACTGACTACAGAATGCACTCAGTCAGCGGTCCCCCGAAACAATTTCAGAGGCTCCTGGGACACATGGCATCCTCGGCGGGGGTGGTCCCCCTTGGGTTGAAGCACATGCGACCGATCCAACACTGGCTACAGAGCTGGGTTCCCTGGAGAGCGTGGCACACCGGCAGCAGGCGTATGGTCATCATGCCTTTCTGCCGACGCACCCTAACCCCCTGGTCCTCAATGACCTTTCTGCGGAAAGGAGTCCCCATTGGGCAGGTCTCAAGACACGTCGTGGTGATGACGGATGCCTCCCTTCAGGGTTGGGATGCCGTGTGCAATGGGCACGCAGTGTCGGGACGATGGATGGGCCCGTCTGTGCTGGCATATCAACTGCCTAGAGTTGTTGGCTGTGCTACTTGCACTGAGGAGGCTGCAGCCCCTCGTGCAGGGCAAGGACGTGCTGGTCCGGTCAGACAGCACAACTGTCGTAGAGTACAACTATCGCCAGGGTGGCATACGCTCACGGCAGCTAACACAACTCGCCCGGCGCCTCCTCCTCTGGAGTCAGCAGGTGACAACGTCCTTGCGAGCCACATACATCCCGGGCGACCTGAACCAGACAGTCAACGCGCTCTCTCGTCAGTCAACGCCTCGCGGAGAGTGGCGACTCCATCCCCGTGCAGTCCGGCTCATATGGGAGCGGTTCGGCCAGGCGCAGGTGGACCTGTTTGCCTCCCCGGACTCCACCCATTGCCTGCTTTGGTACTCCCTGACCGAGGGTCGCCTCGGCACGGATGCCTTAGCGCACAGCTGGCCGCGGGACAAGTGGAAGTACGCCTTCCCCCCAGTGAGCCTCATTGCACAGGTTCTGTGCAAGGCCAGGGAAGAGGAGCATCAAGTGTTACTAGTTGCGCCCTACTGGCCCAACCGGACTTGGTTCTCAGATCTGATGCTTCTGACGACAACTCCCCCTGGCCGATTCCCCTAACGAAGGACATTCTTTCACAGGGGAAGGGCACGTTGTGGCACCCGATACCAGACCTCTGGAACCTCCATGTCTGGCTCCTGGACGGGACGAGGAGATCCTGAGTGGCCTACCCCCAGCGGTGGTTGAGACCATAACTCAGGCTAGGGCCACTGCAACTAGACGGCTGTACGCCTTGAAGTGGCGCCTCTTCTCATCCTGGTGTTCTTCTCGAGAAGAAGACCCACAGAGATGCTCGATCAGGAACGTGCTGTCCTTCCTACAAGAGAGACGTGAGAGAAATCTCTCCCCTTCCACACTGAAAGTGTATGTAGCCGCCATCACCAGTTGCTGGCAAGTCTCTAGGACAGCACGACCTGGTCATTAGGTTCCTAAGAGGTGCGAGAAGGCTGAATCCGCCTCGTCCGCACTCCGTACCCTCTTGGGACCTTGAAGTGATCCTGGCGGGCCTCCAGAAGCCCCTTTTTGAGCCCCTGGGAGATGCCGCTTTCTCATTTTACGATGAAGACGGCTCTGCTAGTGGCGCTTGGCTCCATCAAGAGGGTAGGGGACCTACAAGCATGCTCTGTGTCTACAGAGTGCCTAGAATTCGGGCCTGGAGATTCTCACGTGAACCTCAGACCACGGCCTGGCTACGTGCCCAAAGTGCCCACCACTCCCTTTCGGGACCAGGTGGTGAACTTGCAGGCGCTCCCCACCGGGGAGGAAGACCCAACCCCATCCGTGTTGTGTCCAGTACGCGCATTGCGCCTCTACTTGGACCGCACGCAGAGCTTCAGAAGCTCTGAGCAGCTCTTTGTCTGTTTTGGAGGTCAGCGGAAGGGGAGGGCTGTCTCCAAACAGAGACTGGCACACTGGATCGTGGATGCCATCGCTACGGCGTACCGGTCTCTAGATCGCCCGTGCCTGTTGGCAGTGAGGGCACACACCACCCGGGGTGTAGCCTCCTCGTGGGCACTGGCTCAGGGCGCCTCTCTGGCAGACATCTGCAGAGCTACGCCCAACACCTTCGCAGGGTTCTACAGCCTCTGCGTAGAACCGGTGACAGCCCGTTTCTTGCAGGGCAACAGGTAAGAGACGGCGGCCGGTAGGGCATACACCTGCGAAAGCACCTCCCCCTTCCCTCTAGGTGGGTTAGTGTGCTATTTCCACCTCCCTTCTTCCCCCCACCGGGTGAAGAATAGGCATTCCATTCCATGAGTTCTCCTCTAATGGCGAGACCACGTTGGTGTCTCCACTAATCTCCTCCCTACGGCAGGAAGTGGTCTCTGTAGCGCATTTCCTCAGTGAGGAAATAACGCTTACCCAGTGGCCCTTACAGTGTCGGGCGGCTTCTCGCTGTTAGAGAAACAAGGCCTCCGCCTGTGATGGCCGGTGGTAGGGGGCTTCCCACTCTTTTGGTAAAAGCTCTGGGGCCCCCCTACCTCTCGACTGGATGGTCACAAATTTCGCGATGGCGCTTACGTCTGACACGCCTAGGCCAGTCAGCGTCGCCTCGCTAGAGATTGTGACCATCTGTCGGTTCGACACAACGTCGAGAGACCGACAGAAAGGGAACGTCTTGGTTACGTATGTAACCTCAGTTCCCTGATGGAGGGAACGAGAAGTTGTGTCCTTCATGCCACAATGCTGGCCGCCCACCGCAGTGGTCAGGGCTCCTCAGCCCAAAAGGTGAAAGAATGAGACGTCTTGAGAACGTCTAGGTTCTCAAGACAAACCCCATATGTCGGTTCGACACAACGTCTCGTTCCCTCCATCAGGGAACTGAGGTTACATACGTAACCAAGACAATGATTCCTTATTTTTTTCCTCAACATTGAGTGATTCCATACTTTTTTCCTCTACTTGATCTGTGAAAACATTTGTTGAAGGCATGTTTAATGAAGCCAGAGTGTTAAGCTATTTAACAAAATATTTTGTCATATCAGTGATTTTTCAGTTTGCTTGAAAAATTATGATTCCATAATTTTTGCCAGAGGTTGTATTCACAATGAGCAACGTTCTGCCACCAGTTTCTGTAGAATGGGTTTAAACTTAGTTGCTCTCAAGCCAAAAGTATGGTGTTCTGCTATTTGTTGCAAATATCTGAAGTTTATGTGTACATAAAAATGGTTTTAAATGGATTAATGGTTTAGGTAGGTAAAAAAAATAAACAGCATAAAAAAAGGATTTGATTAGTTTTTTTATTAAACCTACTAAACACCAGCTTTGTTCAATGGCTCAATTTTCTAATCTGCAAAAAAACATCTATTATAAATACACAAAGAAAATCACAAAATCAAATAATGAATAAATGGTGTCTTTAGCCAAGGGTACAGTGTGTTTTATAATGATACAACGGTATTTTGTCTATATTATGACTATTGATTGTTAATTTTTCTTTTATGAATGCAATATTTTCTACTAAAGCATTTAATAACTAAATTTAAAATAGGAGTATATAACCTTTATTAAAAATAAATTCATACAACTGATTATATTATGTAACAACAAATAATGGTGCAAAGAACACGTCTATGTTGAAAAAAAACCCCCATTAATTTACATGATGACATTCATATCTTCCAACATCAAACTGCATTTTATACTTTCGATTCCAAATTCCAGATGACTTTATTCTGCAAAACATTAGGTGCACTGCTAGCCAACCATAGACCTCTTCCGTCCTCTCAATCGAACCTCATCCAGTTTCTTGATGACAGCAGAGGCCTTTTTAGAAGAAGCAGTGTAACTTTTTAATAGCCTCTCAAATAGAGTCTCTGTGTTGGGATGAGTGCTAAGAAAAGCTTTCTCTAACACATACAAGTCAACTCCTTTATCTTCTGTCAGTGCAGAGATGTAACTCAATCCAAAGTCAATCAAAACCAGGTTGATATTTTTGTGCTCGGCTTTAGTGAACAGAAGCATGTTGGATGTTGTGAGGTCACCATGTATAACATCTTCATCATGCATCTGAGCCAGGATTTCGCCAATCTTGTCAGCCAGAGTTTGGAGATGCCCTGTGCCTTGTACTGTTGCTTGAACTGGTACAATGTAATCTCTTACTGATACTGAGTGAACAATATCTTCCAGGAATATGCAATGGTTGTTGTAGTCAACAAAATACACAACAGGTGCGTTGATACCTGGGACAGAAGAAATTTGCAAAATAAGTTCAAAACATGAACTGTTTTCTCTCATGCACCTATTGCTGCACTTCAGAAGACATTAATCTAATGGAGTCATTTGGATTACTTTTATTTGGAGATTGTATCACAAATATTTACATATTTTATGTTAAAGTTCATTCTTGAAAAAACTGTCATTTGAATTTTTGTTAGATTTTTTTACAAATATATTGACACAATCATAATCGTAAATACAGTGTGTACTGTATCATACCCTGAGATGAGACTTCAAGCTTTAGCAGGGGTCCCAGGTAAGATATTAAATGGTGAATCATTTTTTTAATTACTATTCATTATTTAAGGTTTGCATTTGTGTTTGGCTGAAGAATGGAAGTCATACATTAGCCATCCCAACATGAATTTTCATGTTTCAGGTAAACTGTTTCTTATCGCGAATGCTCTTACCACAAGTCTTCTAATATAGTTGCTGCTATTTTATTTAAACTAAGTGATATGTTTATTTTAGTGTTTAACATGGTGGATACAGGCTCATTGACACTCTATAATGAAAAGTCAGTAGTGAGAAAGAATTTAGGTTCTGCAGAGCATGATGACCAGGGCCATACAGAATCTGAAACTTTCTGCGGAGATCTGTGGGCTCGGATTCCGTGCGGCTCTGATGATGACCAAGGCTGCCTTTCCCGATAATGTTGTCTTTACCTTAACTACAGGATATACCTTTTCTAGGTGCGTTCCCCAAAATATACCTTAGAAGGTTGCATAAGTAATACTTACTTATGCGTGCCACATTACCAGGTGCTGTTTATGGCGGTGATGCTGAATTGGTGGATATTGATCACTCAGCAATCAAATATTCACTCTATGCGGGACTGCTTTACTGCATTATGTGAGACAGCAGTGTTCTTTATAAAAAAAGCCCTTTAGAAACAGTAAAAATTGCCTTTATTAGTACTCATATGATAAAAACGTCTAAATTGCAAACTAAATACAACCCTGGACATTTTATTTAATTTTGAAAAAAGTGTGCTAACCTGTAGGGCTGCATAACGATTAATCGTGACTAATCGTTTGCAGAATAAACGTTTTTGTTTACATAATATATGTTGGTGTACTGCATATGATAATTATGTATACATAAATGCACGTACATGCATGTACTGTAAATAATTACGAAATATGTAACTTTTGATATGTTTTATATTTATATTAGGGCTGTCAACGTTAACGCGTTAACGCATGCGATTAATTTTTTCAAATTAACGCGTGAGAAAATATTTATCGCAATTAACGCAGCATCCGTTTGTTTTGACATCCTTTGTCTAGCGTTACATTATGTAATCACGCTCTTATTCGTGTACAGGCTTTTAAACCACTTAAGCGCGATTTTAAACAGTTGCTTCGACGCGTTCAATGAAGATAGACAGCTTCTAAACTGTGGGACGCGGCAAAACGCAACGCGAGGTCCAGTCTGGTGTAAACAGTCTGAAGGCTGCGTCGGTGAATCTCTGTCAGACAGTGCATCCGTGTTAAGTTCTCTTCCGTGCTTGAATGGATAAAACCACACAAGATTATGTCAGAAAGCCCGTTTTGTCTAGCATTTTCTTAAGCACAGACTTCAAAGTGTAAAATAAAATCTTAAATGAATGCAAAGTGTTGTGAAAATGGGAGTGCGGTGACGGTCAGATCTGCGTGCTGAGACAGCTCTTAAAGGGGCCGCGCTCTTAAATGTGCTGCTGTGACTCCTGTCACTAATGTTAATCAAAGAACAAAATAAAAGAAGAAATCAATGTGATTTTATAGCTTTAATGAGAATTCTTCTGCATTTAATTTATAATTTAGCATTAAAGACTGTAAAGTGTCCTTCAATTTCCTACATGAGCTCTCAATTATACTGTTGAATGGCTATAATTAATGTTAAAATAATCAATTTAATAGAGACATCAGTTACAATACTAATATCAAAATGTTAGCTTTCATAAAATGATGCTGTTAAATAAATATGTTGTTTCTACATCAATTTGAAGATTAAATGTGAAATTATTAAAATGTAAAAGTACATTTTAAAATAAAATTGTTGTGTGCGATTAATCGTGATTAATCACAGAAAAAATGTGTGATTAATCCGATTAATTTTTTTAATCGATTGACAGCACTAATTTATATATATAATTTATATTATATATAAATATTAAATATATTTTTTCTTAAAATCATGCATCCATGTGTGTGTATTTATAAATACATAATTATCACACACAGTACACCAACATATATTATGTAAACAAAAACTTTTATTCTGCAAACGATTAGTCGCAATTAATCGTTATGCAGCCCTACTTACCTGCAACCCAAATGTATCATGCCTATGGCTGGGTCAATAAACAATATTATATCGAATCGCTATAAAATCATGTCTATAACGATGATAAGCTATTGACATTTTAACTCAATATGGATTAATCTTAGAGATGCACCGATTGAAGTTTTCTTTGCCGATTCCGGTTTCCGATTTTATTTTAAGTGAAACCTGCCGATTCCGATTTTCTATCCACAAACTATAATTGACAGTATACTGTATATAAAACCAACTTTTCTTCAATACACATTTTTTTATTTTCATTACATAAATGATTGAACATCACAATTTCCCCAAATTTCCCTAAATGCAGTTCTCCAAGCTGCATTAAATTACAGAATCTTCTCTTTCCCAAATAACTCTTAAATTGAAGAACTCTGTAACTGAAAAGAAGTACAAATAATAAAATATAACCAAACATGTCACTTAATTTACCTTTTTCATTTTTGTACTCATCTCACAAAAGTCTAAGATAACAATAAAATACTTCAACTTTATTCTTGTCTGTTTCTGTTTATGAAACTAACATTAGCTTTATTTCATTTTTTTCTGAAATGTAAAATAAATTGTCTTTATCTTGGGTCTGTATTAAAAGAACTGGGTTGATTTTTGCTGCAACTTCAATAAAAAAGTTAAAAATCTTATGAGTGAATTCTACTCTAAAGATGTATATGTATTTGCAGTTTTTTGTTAGTAAAGAACTCAATCAGATATACTGTATATCACATATATTGGTTGATTTATTCATTTTTTTATATTTTGGATTTTTAAAAACAAGTAGAAGTCGTGTTGAATGTCATTTTACCTAGGTGAAATGACTACAGTTTTAACGTAAGCCAAGCAATCAGGTTGAATGGAATTTACGTTTGTTTTACACAGAGTGAATGACTTCAACATGAGTTTAGCATGTGTCAGAGTTTAGCGTGATGCTAATAGCATCACTGTTAGCATACATACCCCCATGTAGACGGAGCAGCAAGAGATGAACTACAGTGCACCTTGTCTGTACAGTACATGATGCGTGTGCACAAGCGTGCAGTCAGCGGACATGAGAGATGCGCGTCAGTCAGCAGAGACATGTGGACACACATGCAAATATAAACGAGCCGTGAAAGACAGGCTGTGCGCGCGCACGATTACATGTTTACTTGCGGCTTTGTGTGTACTGACGGCTGTGACGTTCTTGCCCGCATCACGGGCAACAGAAGATCCGCTTGGAATTGGCGAGACGTGAGACTGACCGGCCGGTCACCGGTCGAAAAACCGGTCGATTCCGGTCTCTGGCCGGTCAATCGGTGCACCTCTAATTAATCTTACAGCAAATAATACAGCAGAAATAAACGCGACAATAATGCATGCGCGTAAAAGTACAAAGTCCATTTCATGGCAAAGAAAACTCAACACGAGGAGGAAAAGATTATAGGAAGCGGCAATGAAAGTGAAAATAAGGGTAGCACGAATTCAGTTATATTTAAGTGTTTTGGTTATTTGAAAAGTGACGAAGGTGACTGCAAGGGAGTTACCCTGAAAATTCATTGCATATAAAAACGTTTGTGTTTGCTTTGCAAAGTTCACTTATCTGCTAACAAAAGCTAATGCATGACGTGAAATGCAACATAAACCAAAATAATCCAGTGCTGTCCTGTATGTACGACCATGTATGTAACATACATGTAGTGTTGTCACGATACCAAATGCTTGACTTCGATACAAGAAAAGTATTTTGATACAAATACTGAATCGATACCAACATATAGGAAATAATTTTAAAAATGGTTAAATTAATAGTACATCTTGATGGGACTTCGTAATTTGGCTTAATATAACCCAGTAGCTCTTGAAAACCTTCACCACAGACAAAACTGATGGGCAACATGTCTTTAACCACCATTGAACAGATTCTCCATGTTATCTCCTCAGATCGCCGTGCATCGCAACTTCTCCCTGATAACATGGAAGGCGAAGTTTGTTGTCCATCACACGGACACGATTTTTGTGAATGTTTGCTCCACAAGTGATATTGCATTGTACTTGTAATACTGCTGTATTGTAATACCACATGGCACATTTTGCTGTAGTTTAATACCGCATTGCAAAATACCACATGGCACATTTTGCTGTAGTTTAATACCGCATTGCAAAATGTGCCATGCGTTATTAAAATACAGCAAAATGTACAAGTCACATCGTTTCCTTTTCTGTCGAAGTGGTCCCACACAGTGCTTCTTTTCCCTTGCTTCCTTTTTGCTTACTCGGCGAAACATGTCTGTAGGCAGGTATGTGAAGTGTGGTTGCGTCAACAAGCCCCCTGAGTTAACAAATAGCCTATAGCAGGGGTCACCAACTAGCGGACTCCGGTCCGAATACGGACCGCGAGATGCCTCCGTCCGGACCTCAAAGCCTTTTGATGTAATAAATAAATGAACGCCTAACATTATTTTCTAATGCAATCAAATTTATGCCAGGCACATCAAGGTCCGCTCAGTAGCAGTTTGGGTCCTAAGGCGCCTCAGACAGTTAACATTTGCGCACTGTTGCTAGTACGTTCAGATGTAGTGAAGAGGGAAGAGAGCCGAGACAGACTCACTGCACAGCGCGCAGACAGATGTAACTGTCAGTGACTGAAAAACAATGTCCTTTTCAAAAGTTAGAAAAGTTAACGCTGAAAACCATGTTTTCCGAGATGAATGGGTCGAGAGATTTGCATTTAATGTTCCTGCATCGACAGCCACGAGGCCAGTTTGTCTCATTTGCTTGGAGTCTGTTGCGGTTGTCAAAAGTGGAAACCTTAAACGGCATTATGAAACTAGACATAGGCACTATGAAGAAAGCAGTTGCCCGCAGCAGTCCGAGGTAAGGACACGGAAATAGATTTGCGCAAAGCCCAGTAGGAGCGATCTACACGGGTCCTCCCTCACTCATTTACAGCCCAACAACGAGCATATGAATGTTCCCTAAGAATACAGTGGATCTTAGGAAAACATAAAAAGCCCTTTACTGATGGGGAAATAGTAAAATGGAGTGCATGGAGGCTGCGTGTGAAACACTTTTAGAAGGAAAATAAAGACATGAACTAAAAGAAAATATTAAACAAACCCCCCTTTCAGCTGCACCAGCCACCAGAAGAGCTGAAATGTTATCAGAGGATGATCAGTCACAACTTGATGCTTCTATTTGTTCATCCCAGTTCAGCAGAAAACAACTCTTTAGTTTTCTTTTAAAGTTGTTCATGTTGAAATGAATGTATGTTCAGTGCAGGTTTAGAGATTAGGGAATTTTGCACATTTTCCTTCATTATATTGTTGCAGACACTGTAATGCCGTCTTATAGATATGAAAAGACATATTTATTTCTTTGGTCTGCCAAAAACTATCATTCATGTTTTTTGGTATTTAATTATCCGGACCTCGGCTGGTAAGGAGGTTTTTTTTTACTGGACCTCAAGCGATTTTAGTTGAAGACTCCTGGCCTATAGCCTATTTTTATTTAACCACGCAGCAATAAATAAACCGTTTAACTGAAAGAATTAATCGTTCAAAACAAAATTTCCGGTTAATGGTTAAACGTTAATATGCGCATCACTAATTGAAATATTTATTAAATAGCCCGTTGAAATTAACCATAAATGCTGTAGCAGTATTTCCCATTATTAGTTGACGTAAGCCACAATAACTTATGTTAAGAAATGGAACTGTGGTAAAGCGTTATCAAAGCTGGTAAGCTGCGTGTTCGCCTGTCACAAAATAAATCATAAATAAGCATACTTCAGGCTTTTGTCATTGACATTCGCTACCTGTCGCTTTTAAAATTCTTTGAACGGGTTGGTCGGCATGTCTGTCGGTGAAATGCTTTGCCAAGCTGATCATGTTGGCTCTTTTGGTCCACATAGATTTTGTACAGACGGACTTCGTCTGTAGCCTTCTTTGCCGCATGCTTGCTTTAACTCTACACTATAATCTCGACTTCACGCATCTGCTTCATTGACAAGCTGTGAACAGGTGGGAAAGGCACTTATGTTTGCCGCCATGACTTTCATTTCGTCACCCCGAAAGCTGCAGCGCATATACGAAGAAAGAAAGTTGTACGCGTCTGAAGAGAGCGCTGAATGCGCACGTTATTAAAGTACTGATACCAAATAAACAAGAAATAGTATTGTTTTAACAGAAGGGTATCGCGGTACTTTTCTAGTACCGTTCTATCGTGCAACACTACTTGCATGATTAAATATACTGTATGCTTATGAGAGATGTCATTTTGAAAGATTTATTGGAGTTCAATGAATGCACTGAACCTCATTACTCGAGCAAGACATTTTAGCATAAAACAGTACGCAGTTGCATGAGAGCCTTTGAGAGTGAGCAGTGACGGAGCATTTTTATTGGTTGAATGTACTACATTTACATTTATGAATTTGGCAGACGCTTTTATCCAAAGCGACTAGGGTTGGATATCATTTGGGTTTTTTCCGATACCGTTGCTACATCGATGCTTTTAAAACGGTACCGGTGCCTAAATCGGTACTTTTAAAAAAGAGCCACAAAACACCAGGGGATGACATTAAAGAGTACATTCCTCGAGATCATAAAAAATACATTTCATGAAGTGTTTAATTTTGCCGTGTTTGAATGTAAGCAATCTGCCAAGTTGTAAATCCGAAGGTGAACGAATAACAAAGTTATTAGCTTATAAAAAAGGTAATCGACTCTGAATCACGCGAACAAGTCATGACCTGTCCGAATCTTTAACCACAATGTATCTACGTCACTAGAAATAATCCCCGCCTAGGACTGACTGCGAAAACGTAACTCTCTCCTCCCCAAACACTGTACTAGCTCGTTTGTGACGTGTGTATCATGTCTAAGAGAAACTGTGTTCTATGTAGTGAAACTAAGTCAGTCTTATTTTCACTACCAAAGGAAGAACTTCTGAGGAAAAAATGGTTACTATTTATTTTTCAAACGACACCAAAGGAGTATAAACCGAACGTTTTACTTTGCGCTCGTCATTTTACCGAAGATTGCTTCATCAATCTTGGCTCCTTTACTGCAGGATACATTAAACGTCTTTCCTTAAAATATGTTGCAATACCAACTTTATTTGGACCTTTAAGTTCCACCGAATCACAACCTGTAAGTGTGACTCTTTATTTTTGTCTTTACTTAAAATTAAATTTGTGTGACGTTATCTCATGTCTGTGTTTAGCTAACGTTACCGTTATTTTTGGGGTTGTTACTGTTTGTTTACCTAACGTTAGCTATAAACTCGTTGCGCTAATGTAAGTGTTCAACCATATTAACTCACAAAGTCTTTATTTCAAGAACTGCGTGTTGTACTATAGTTATAATAACATCTGAAGATACGAACACCGTACACTGTATGCCGTGATAACTAACTGTTACAAGAGAAGTGTCTAAAACAGTCCTTTTTCTTACTGGCATCTGTATAAGGATTAAAGAATGATTCGTCAGACTCGGGCTCGAACTGGTAATGTAAAATCGACGCCATCTCTCTCTATACACTGTTAATATCCAACCACCTGCAAACCGTAATACAGCAGTAATGATAGGCGGTCCATTTGCGACACATGCTGAACGCGTTTGACCAATCACAGCAGACTAGACCATTTGACCAATCACAGCAGACTAGACCATCTGACCAATCACAGCAGACTAGACCATCTGACCAATCACAGCAGACTACACTATCTGACCAATCAGATCAGACTACGCTGGCGGAAAGGCGGAGATTACACAGATGAATCGCGGAACGAATCATTTGAGAGTCAGTCAAGAAGTAAGGTAATAAAAACTGCTTATTATTACGAAATAATAGTATTTTTACATCATGTATGTACATAAACTTGTTGTCGGACACTCCATAAACCAAAATAAGCCCTTAAAAATATTGAGGAATGTACTCTTTAAAGAACAAAATGTTCAATTAAAAATATTTATTAAGTAATAAAAATACACAAATTCACAATTAAAGTGAATGTGAGATGAGCATGTACACTAACATTGCTAGACACTAACATTGCGAGAAAGATGTTATAGTGTTTACTGTTTACCCTCCAGCTACAACTAAATGCTCGCCATAGTTGTATTAAATATGGGCAGAAAATGCGTTGAATATATCAACAGATTAAGTCCATTTACATAGACATTATACAGTATGTGCATTATTTTAAAAACAGACCGTATGTATAACTAATAAGTATAATTATATGCCTATACATCAGTGTTAATTTCGTTAACGAAAACTATGACGAAAAGTATTCGTTAACGACATGTTTTCACTGACGAAAACGAGACGATAACTAAATAAAAATGAATGCATTATAACGAAAACTGTAATAAAAACTAATAAAAACGAGACGAAAATATTCTTGTCCCACCTGGCGGACATCAGTTTGCGCGCATGTGCTGCTTATCTCATATAAACGGCAGAGAGAAGTCTCTGGGAGAAGGGGAAGCACACACATGTATTCTGTGTCTCCACGCGGGTTACAAAGCGTCTTATTTTCTTCACGATCGCCGGTAAAACGCCGCAAACTTGAAGCGCGACTGCAGGCGAGTCACCCCGAAACACATTACGAAGGCAAGCTCAAAGGTTTTTATATGCCAATGTTAACTTAACACGAGCTGCTGCATAACGTGAAATGCAACATAGAGTCAGCCAAAAGAAACCAGCGCTGTCCTCTACTGATTATAGAAGTGATGAAAGCTATTCTCATTCATTGCTGTCTCAAGCAAAGACAGTGCGCTCTTTCTTCAAATAGGCATGCCATGAGCCAATAGCCTTTGAGTGTGAGCCCTGTCAGAGCGTTTCATTGGTTGAATGAACTGAATGAATACGCCCTACTTAACGAGTCAATTGAGTTAAATGGAATTGAACGAACTGGAACATGTCGTTCATGGTCTAATACTCTGCGTTCCAACAATGCATATCTAGTTACTGGAATTTTCTGAAAAATAAAGGTAATGACCTGGTTTAATTTCATTCTAAGGTGAAGTAAATTATGTCAAAACAGTTGAATCTTTGTATGGAACATTTAATTACACCAAGTAAATGATTTAAACCATTTAGATTTTAGTAGACTAAATATAATGTATATTTATTCGACTAAAATGTTTTTCATATTTCGTCGACTAAAACTAGACTAAAACTAAAATGATGGGGTTGACTAAAATGTGACTAAAACTAAATTGCATTTTCGTCAAAAGACTATGACTAAAACTAAATCAAAATTTGCTGTCAAAATTAACACTGCTATACATGCAGTGAGAGTAAAAAGCTTGTCTAGAGATGAGACTGACAGATGCTATAACCCAGATAACCTATAATAGATCCAGCACATGTACCATCAGCACCGGAGCTCCTCAAGGATGTGTTCTTTCTCCACTGCTATATTCACTCTACACAAACGAATGCACCTCTACAGACCCTTCTGTCAAACTCCTGAAGTTTGCAGATGACACCACAATCATTGGCCTTATTCAAGATGGTGATGAATCTGCCTACAGAAAGGAGGTTGCTCAGCTGGCTGCCTGGTGTAGTCAAAACAACCTAGAGCTGAATGCATTCAAGACAGTGGAGATGATAGTGGATTTCAGAAGGAACCCTCCATCACTTCCTCCCCTCACCATCCTGGACAGCACTGTGGATACTGTGGAGTCATTCAGGTTCCTGGGCTCCACCATCTCTCAGGACCTGAAGTGGGAGTCCCACATAGACTCCATTGTAAAGAAGGCCCAGCAGAGGTTATACTTCCTCCGTCAATTGAGGAAGTTCAACCTACCACAGGAGCTACTGACCCAGTTCTACTCAGTGGTCATCGAATCTGTTCTGTGCACTTCAATTACTGTTTGGTATGGCTCGGCCACCAAATCAGACCTACGAAGACTACAACGGACAGTTCGTAGTGCTGAGAAAATTATTGGTGCTCCTCTGCCCACACTTCAGGACCTGTACGATTCCAGAGTGAAAAACAGGGCAAGAAAAATCATCATTGACTCCACACACCCAGCACACAAACTCTTTGATCTGCTGCCCTCTGGCCGGCGCTTTAGAGCACCAAACACCAGGACTTCCAGACACAGAAGCAGCTTCTTCCCCCAGGCAATCTCCCTCCTAAACAGATAACTGCTCCTTAAGAGCAATATTCCACTTCCACTACTCCTATAGTGTGCACTATAGTGCCTTATTATATCTACATCTTATGTATACATGTATATAACACTACCTCTACTTACTAAATTATCCATTTGCACAAGTGTACATACAATCTGTTAATATGTTTATTCTACTATATACTACCCTGTACAATGTCTCTTATATGTTATTATCCCCCATTTTCTGTAAAATAGTCTTTATTTTATATATGCACAATTTAGAATCTTTTAGACTGTAAATCGTATTATATTGTATTGTCATTGGGTTGAATGTCTGTACTAGAAGCTTCCAACACCAAAGAAAATTCCTTGTGTGTGCAAGCACACTTGGCAATAAAGCTCTTCTGATTCTGATTCTGATTCTGATAAGGTTTTAGCACTTTCACTGCTGTGTCTCGATTGTCTTTCTTGTCAAATGTGTTTGGTTAGAGCTATGTGCAGGGATGCACATAAGTGGTGCGCAGGTGCGCATGTGTGACCAAAATTAAAAATGCGCTCTGTAAATAAGTTTAGAACGCTCATTTGCGTACTGACATGGTTGAAACCTTTTGATGCACAATCACTGTTTTAGACTGACTAAATGTAATACTGGATAATATTTCCGTTTGTACTGAATGCTGCCAAAACTACTGATATCTCGTTTGTTCCCGGTGATAAACGGGACCTGGGTGTAAATGATGAAAAACTGAGTATTGGTAGCTCCACCTTCATTGGTTCTGCTTTCGTTACTAGAGAAGCACGTAGCACGCGCAGCCTCTGTGAATGTCTTGAACTGCGATGCACGTCTACCAAAACACCGCTTCTCTTAAACTTTCTAAAAGGACAAGCTGTTTAAACTTGACACTTGCATGCAGCTTGTGTTTCTCTATGCTATACTCGATCCTAGCTCCGCACCGCAAGTCTCCATGTGCGTTCGCAAGTGCACTTCCCAGCAACCTGCCAAAAACCAAAAAGGTTGTCATTTTAGGTTTCAAAATTGGTGTTGAAAATTAATATTTACTCATGTAAAAAGAAAAACAAGAAGAAATACATTACTATTGTATTTTAAGTGTACTTTGAAGTAATATAAATATCGTATTATCCCACTTTATTATTTTGTTTATTGTTCATTAAAAAGTAACTACTTTTTTACTTTTATTTTTAATATGTAAATACAATTTGTCACACTATGTGCAATGTGAGCACCAAACCGAATCTCCAGGTGCTCTCTTGAGAACCAGATAGAAAAACGTATGTGCACCCCTGGCTATGTGGTAGATAACTCCTGGCCTAAGGGGGGCAGGGCTGCTCTGCCCAGCCCGGCCCCCAGGAAGGTGCTTAGTGATGGATGGAATGCCTATTCTTCACCCGGTGGGGGGAAGAAGGGAGGTGCAAATAGCACACTGACCCACCTAGAGGGAAGGGGGCAGGCACTTTCGCAGGCGTATGCCCTACCTGCCGCCGTCTCTTACCTCTTACCAGTGTTGAGAACGAGCTCCATGGCACACGCTTCGTTGATTTTAAACGCGCTCAACAGTTTGATTGAGCGTTCCCACCAAACGCTATTCGCGCGTAGTTGGACGCTTGAAAATTTTGAGTTTACTCGCTTCATTCGCACGTGAAATTCACTTCAGAACAGACGCGAATTCGCATCATGGGAGGGGCTTATGACAGGCGGCTCCAGTATGTAAATCACTCGTGCTTAACGCTTCATTCGCGTTTGGTGGGAACGCAGCTTGAGACTACGTTCACACTGACTGCAGCCTTAATGCTCAATTCCGATTTTTTGCTCAGATATGATTTTTTGTTCGGCTGTTCACACTATTTTTAAAATGTGGCCAATATCAGATTCCAGTGTGAACTGGTGATGGTTATAAACTGAATCGCATGCGCTAAACAACAATAACACGTAACAGGCAGCAAGCTTTCATACAGAATTAAGCAAGGGTCAAGTCAGCAGATGTGTTTGACATTATGCGGTGCTGAGCGGATTGTTCTCGCGGTGTGATTTTAGAGCATTCCCGGAACAGTCCGCTCTCGGGCTGTGCGCATGCCGGTTTGCACGTCCCAGCATGGAGTAGAACACACCTATAACTTATGTTTTACCACCATGTCAACACGCACACGAGTGGTGGATGCAAAGCGATAAAAGACACCATTAATGCGTTTGTCATATTGCATCGCCCCGTATCCAGTGGCAAAATTTCTTATTATAACGGATTCTATAGTCATTTGTTGCATCGCGCGGCTTATGTTTATAATCTGATGCTTAATGTTTGGCAACCTAGCGTAAAGTGCACTTCCGTCAACAGAATAGCGCGTGAAGCTTTAAATTAGCCCAGAATTATGACGCAAGTCGATCTACAATGACGCAAAAGTCGCATGAATTCCGATATGACCGTTCAGACTGAGGTCGCATTGCGAAACATCAGACCTGTATCTGATTTAGGACCACATATGGAAGTGGCTCAGATCAGATTAAAAAAGATCGGATTCCATGCGGTTTATCATGTTCACACTGTCATGCAGTAAACAGAGCTGGGTCACATATGAGCAAAAAAATAATCGGATTTTGGTGGCAGTGTGAACGTAGTCTTATTGTGATCGCTTGCATTACAGACGCGTCATATGCGTTTCGAATTAATGTTAGTTTCACTTTTTTTTAGTTTCACTTTTTTTATTGTATATGTAAACTCTCTTTCAACACTTTACCATATTTAAAGCACATCTTTCTTAAAGCTACTTTCTTCCTTTATTTGTTGCGAACGACTCCTATAAGAGAACACCATTCCTTTAATATCAGTGAGTGTTTTTGGGCCCGTCCGTTGTTGTTTGATGAACATTATAAACAGAGATCTTTATTATGCTGCTGCCCCTTTAAGAGCTCGCGCCATATACTGGAACACGTGTTTTGTTTCCCAACTGTTTGGTCACGAAACAAACCGAATACCTTTACAAGGTTTCTTGTTAATATGGGAATTTTTAGGATATTTTGTGTTAATATGTCCATTTCAGAGTAAGAAGGCGTGAAAGAAAACTCTGTTTAGTATTTTGTGCTCTGACGCTGCGCGCATCTCAAACAACCCGCCAGACCTGAAAAGGCTTTTAGTGATTATTCTTCATGAAAGCTGCATTGATACACGTTTGGCTTCTATCAATAGCGACTTACAAATAAATAGTATTTAGCGTGATGTATAACATTTTGTATGCTTTGCAGTATTGTTAGAGTTCTTTATACAATAGTTTAGTGCATAAAGTTTAAACACATGTTTCCTGCATTAGCTTCACATGCATATAGGGCTGTCACGATTATTAAATAATCGTCTCATCGCGATTGTTTGACCTCATCGCGATGATTTCAAATCATCGCAATTATCGCACATCTCTATAGAAGACACTAGGGGGAGCTGTAGTGCATCTGCATATTGCATATTTTAGTGTATATATTGTTACTAAAGCATGGTAATACTTGTAAAATGTACCACCACAACACAATCACTTAAAAAAAACTAAAACATATACAAATTACCTGCAGTACAATTTAATATTATTTAAGCAAATCTCAGTGTGAAAACCAGTCTACCAAAATTTCATTAACACACAAGTAAAATTTTACTGTAGTCTTGCAAGTGAGAAAAAACAGACTAGAAGCTTTTCTATGACTGATAGTATTTTAATGGTGGCTTCAATTCTTCCTGATCAATTTACTTAATTTACAAGTATTTGGCAGTTGTATTATTGACAGGTAAAAGCCTAAACCTTAAATATATGATGACCCAATTTTTTCCGATGTATTTCCAAGAAAAAAACAGTCTTGTATTCAGAACAATATGGTCGTTTCAATCGTTGAATCAAAAATGAATGAGAATTAAATGTCAAAGCTCTAAAACAGACAATTAATCGTCATAATCGCCAAAGCCCTAAAACAGACAATTAATCGCCATAATCGCAGTGATTTATTAGACAATTAATCGTCAATCAAATTTCATAATTGTGACAGCCCTACATGCATACAATACTTGCAACACATTTCGTTATCTTTGCTGTTTTGTACCTTAGCAGGGGAAATTCTTGTATTCTGCATATTTATTTAAATTGCAAGATTGAGTGCTTCACTCGTCTGCTCTTTCGGTCCTTCGCCTCTTACCCGCGAATTACGTCTTTGGGGGCGGGGCACTGATAGATAAGTGAATGGTTGAAGGAGGGGAGACGAAAATGAGTGACTGAATGCACAGCTTGCGCAATATAACACTTCTGCGTATTAAATTTATAATAAGCAAAAATTATATATTGATCAGTTTGACAGTCGCACCGGTGCGATCATTAAGAAAAACTTGTCGCACTGGCAGGAAAAATAGTCACAAAATGAGACCATTTAGTTGCAGTCTAGCATGTCAGAGCATTGGTTATGATTTTCGGATGGATCATTTACACTTACATTTATGCATTTGGCAGACGCTTTTATCCAAAGCAACTTACATTGCTTTATCCTATACATTTATACATAGGCATGTGCAATCCCTGGGATCGAACCCACAACCTTGCGTTGTTAACGCAATGCTCTTACCACTGAGCTACAGGAAAGCTCGTAGATCATCCGCGGCTACATACACTCTGTTTATCTGACGGCCCTAGGCTACTCACCTCTCTCTGTCTGACTGCAGCACAGCATTTTCAAATGTACACACACGTACAGGAATATCTGGACCACGGCCAATCAGAGGGGGGTCCGCCCTTCACTATCTCTGATTGGTTTAGACCACGATATGGGCCTAATGTGTCTGTTGTTGAACCACAGGGAGACTTTCGCAGAGACTTTTTTTCCCTCGAACGGCCGGTGCGACCTCAGATTTTTTTTAGTCGCAGCATTGAGAAATTAGGTCGCACTCTAGAGCCCTGATTAGTTATAGTAAAATCTCTAAAAATGAGTACATTCTGCCTATTTGTTAACATTACTAATGACAATATTAAAATATTGAGTAAAATTTAACCTAAAATATTAGCCCCGGAACAGTGCGCATGCTTCAACTTCAAGGCGGGAATCAAGGGATTCAAATCATCGTCGTCCATTGTACTGGTGGGATGAGGAAGTGTCGAGTTACAGGTGCATTTTGTTTAACATGTTAATATCATTATTAGAGGTCGACCAATATATTGCCGAGACCGATTTAAAAATAAATAAATCTTTCTGTTAAGAAGGCGGACCCTTTAACCCTCCTGTTATGTTTGGGGTCAAATTGACCCCAAAGCTACTTTTACTTTTTTTTTTTTAAATATGCTAAATACATATTTAAAACTTGATTCTTTCTGACTTTTTCTAATTTCATTAAAATAGTTCATAGACATGTTCATCTTATGTTACAGAGTTTCCAGAATGTCTGTACACATTTAAACCTAATCATTGATGTTTGGGGTCATTTTGACGAAAGTAAACTGTCCATCATGACATCTTTGAGCGGAAGCCCGGAAAATAAACAGATGCACTCTGACCAATCGAAGGAGAGTTTACTCGCACATGACTTTTATTAACAAAGTATGGTCCATTTGGAAATATTGCCTTGTGAATGCGAACCGAACTAAAATAAATTGCAATATTGTAGCAATTTAACCCCCGGTTTCGGAACAAAGCAATCGATCCACATGTGTGAAAACGCCTCAAGACACACACTAGTAAACCATGGCAGAGAGACCAAACAGCCAATCTTACATGTACATTCACAATGAAGTCTGTAGCGGTGACAGTTGGGTTTTCAGTGCAACGTAAACAAACATAGTGGCATGTAAGTTAACAGAGTCACACACTGGACGAGAAGCATCGACTCGAGGACAGCTGACAGGATGCGTACATTCTGTATGCGCAAGCTCAAATTCAAAGTGTACTCCGGATGCTAGTTGTAGCAATTTAACTTATGTTTATGTTATTATTTAGAGAATAGGCTCTATGTCGCGTTGATAAATCTATTATAGTTTGCTGTAAATGAAAACAGTGGGGAAACAAAAAAGCATGTGATCCATGCGCAAGCTCTTAAAGAAACAGCAGCATAATACATATTTAATGTTCTTAAATATGTATCTGTTTTAATATCTGTTTTAATGCTCATCAAAAAACAAAGACAAAACTCACTCACTGCTCCTGACTGATCAAGTTTAATAACTTTAATATTTCATTATACCGTGAAGACTATGAAGTGTTATTTTGGCTTAATAATTTGGTACCTAATAACCACAGTTAGACCAACCTGAAAATAGGGCTGCACGATTAATCGCAATTCCCATTCAAATCATGATTAAATCGATGTGGCTATCGCGATTGTGAAATCGCAAAGACTGCGAAGACAGCATGGCTCTGTGATCTGTGGGAAATGCTGCTCCATCTGAAAGCACTGCGTGTTTGATTCGCTTAAAACATGCATTTAAAAAAGCAACACCCGTCAAACAATATCCTTATAAATATAGTTTATTATCATGAAAATACCTGAGGCGGCTTGAAAAACAGTGATAGAAAGATGCCAGATGCAGATGGCTTTCGGATGCAGCTGCATTCAACAGTATTTCACTGACAAACTGCGCAGGGCTTGACATTAAGCATTGTCATGTGGTTGTCCTTTGGACAAGTAAATTTGACATTCACTTGTCCGAGTACAAAAATTACTTGTCCAAAGATAAAAAAATGATATTTCATTTGAATTATAATATAATATAATCAATATAATTGTTTTGGATTTAGATTGGTCACGTTTGCTTCTAAGCATTTTAACTAGTGTCCGCTTTGGCCGCCTGAATTTGGTTATAGGCCTACTCTCCGTGACTGCTATAAAACAAATGCAAGCAGTAATTATTATTAGTGTTAAGGCTGTAAATTAACTTTTTTTGCACATAGCACTGGTGCTAGAGAGGTTTAAAGTTTGGTAGCACAGGCAGAAATGTGCAAGTGTAGTTCAACATAAATAAGCAGATAACTGACAAAAGACATTAATGTTACGTACAGATGGATAAATTAGGGCCATATCATTTTTAGATTACCTAAATTTGTTTTAATATTTCTAAGTTCTGTGTTTTTCCTTTTTTACTATACAATAGTGGTATATTTGTCCACATAAATTACTGTAGGTTACTATAGTATTTACTATAGTAAACTGCAGTAAAATTCCTACTATATTGTTTTTGAACTTTACTATAGTACACAGTGTTTATCAATTTACTACAAGGGCACTTCAATTTTCAATAGTACACTAGAGTATTTTTTGTCTGTGTTCAATTTAACGGGACTTTTATTTTGACGGGTCTTTGGGAAGACGCTTGTTTGCAGATAGCTTCACTCAAACAGTAAAACGCTCGTAAAATAATCTCTCAGAGCAACTCTGGAGATGAAGTTCATGTGTTCATATCCTCATACAGTGCAGCACAGATAAATCCTCGACCATCACTCGTGTTGTATGTTAAACTGTGCACATAATAGTTGACAAAAGGTTGTGCATAATAGCTGACACACACATGAACACTGTACAGTTAGTTTTGTGGCTATAATTATTTTATATTTTGAAGTTGGAAAAATGTATTGTAATGTGTACTTTAGAGATGGTCCCTAAATTCACGAAAGTTTAATGTCAAACCAACTTTATGCCAGTGAAACGTGGCAATGAACGCATGCTTTATATGCGCCACGCGCTCGTGTGTAAACACATTAGGACAATTTATATATAAAACAGTATACAATATTGGTTAATGTTCCTGTAGGAAGGAGCTTGTTCTGTTGACAGACAGAGGCTTCAATTCCGCGAGTAGGCTACAGTTTGCAAAACCGTGCGCACGGATTGCGAAAGCGTGGGCACAGATTATGAATTCGTGGGTACAGATTTCAAAAATTGAGGGGACGGTTTACAAAACCGAGAGCACGGATTGCGAAAGCGTGGGCACAGATTATGAATTCGTGGGTACAGATTTCAAAAACTGAGGGGACGGTTTACAAAACCGAGAGCACGGATTGTAAACTCGTGGGTACAGTTTATTAATCCGAGAGCACGATTTTGTAAACTGAGGGAACGAATTACAAAACTGTGGCCACGGATTTGCGGGTCTTGTTTTTTTTTTCTCCGAGGGGTGACCAGACGGGCTCTGTAATAACACTATATTATCTATTATTAAAAAATGTTGTTGTTCCAATTTTAAAGTTTTTGTGTTTTGCATGGGTACCGAAATTAGTGAAAATTTTGGTAACGTGACAACACTAGTAAGGAAGTGAACACAAATTAATGTTCTGACTCTGTTCGGTTGTTACTTTTTGTATTTACTAATTTTTGCTAATTTAGTTTACTTCGAAATATGAGGCAATCGGTTTCCTTATATTTCCAAGCTATGTGAACACAAATAAGAAGTCAAGCTTAGTAATGATTTTGAGTCACCTGTACTTAACTGAACTTAATGAATAAGTTTAGTTTCCATATATTACTAAATATTACTATATTATTATTAAGTTTCACCGACTTAAATTTGTAAGTCAATTAGTGTATTAATTTTAAGGCAATTGGTTTCCTTACTTTTTTAAGTCAAGCCAATTTATTACATTTTACAGAGAACAATGTAGTGTTAAGGTTTCGTAAAACACATTCCAGCTCATTTTCTTGAAAATTACCACAAGGAGTAATCATACTTATTATCATACTTCTGCAAAACAATTTCTCAATCTCTGGCCAGATTCCAAGGCTGTCCAGCCCTTTTTAATTGTCATTAAAAAGTGTAATTCAACATTATAAGCTTAAAATATGAATATGAATAAATGAAACCATTGGATTATTATAGGCTGTACTGCAAAATGATTTAAAGAAAAAAACAGCAAACAGCGACCATGGAGGTAAAGAAACGATCTTGCTTGTCAGATTCTACCAACAAGCGACCATATTTTTTTAATAAGCCCTGCAACCAGCGACTTGTGATTTTTTTTAACGCATGTGCGGAGCACTTGTCAGGGAAGAAAAGGCTACATATTTTTGAGCACATTCACACCCAGCTGTAATTCAGGTAAAAATATTCTCTGAATGCGTCACGTGAAACATTGATTCTGACTTCCGACCTTGCTTTTGATTAAAGTGTGAGGGAGAGAGACAGTTCAGAATCCGACGTGTGCAACTTCATTTAGTGCTGCGCAGAATGATCGGAATATGTTATTAATGTTCCGTGAGAGTGTTTTAAAAGCATACGGAGCAGTCTGTCCAGCGATGCTTTTACGACATTGATCTGCGCAACACCGAATGAAGTCAAACACACACTTTAGTTTGTAGACAGAGGGAGTGCACGAGCTCTCTGCTCGCTCTTTCCTGCACTTATCACAAGCGCGTCATTCACCTCTCATAAATCACATTAAGTGTTCAAATAAATCTTTGGCGGTGCATCAATGCAACCCTGTGAAATTTTACCTTGCACGTTATTAAAAAAACAATCGCGAGCATTTTGGTTGCAGTCTAGAGCCCTGAGGCATAATGGGTAATTTCACACATTGTGAAAAAGGTGGATAAACATGCATTACGGATGTGACAAGACAGTTTTTGCGAGACGACAGACTTTGTTGGATATCTGTCAATTAAAATGCACAAACCAGAAGTAATAATATCAAACAAATGGACAAGGAACGGCTCTTCAAATAACATAAATCAGTTATTATATTTAATCGTCATCTGTCCATTTTATGAGTAATACGGTCCATTAGGGCAGGGCTCCAGACTGCGACCAGTTTGCGAGATAGCGCGAGCATTTTTTTAAAGTACTCTCGCGCATGTGCGACCTGCAAATTTGGAATTTCTTCTAGTTGTTATTTCACGTGGAAAGACGAGTAGAACGCGAACCTGCCACTAGTGCAGGCTGTGTGTGATGGTCACTCGCGTCACTGAAGTTTCCAGCTGTTGTCGCGGTCGCAAATTCCAGGTTGTCATGGACAAGTTAACACACACTAGGGGATGGGAATCGCAGGGTACCTCCCGATACGATTCGATACGCGATACAGGGCTCACTATACCGATAATATCACAATGCGCCGATTCTGCGATAATCTATATATCGCTTGGCAATTCTATAAAAATACATCACAACATCTGTAAATGAAGGGAAACAAGGATCTATTAGATGAGCATTTTTTGTGTGTTGCGACTCTCTGTCTTCAGGTTTGTTTATTCTTGCGCTTGTCTTTGGACTGTGAGTCTCTGGTGACTCCACATGCGTCTCCCAAAACGGGGGTTTGCGGCGCGTCACGTCAAAGTGCTCACGCTATGAGGATCATCGCGCATTTCAACGCAAGTTTTGCCTCGGCTCTCCTAAAGTTGAGCTTTATAAAAACTATTAAAGCTTTACAAAGCAATCTGACTTCTGAAATACGTGAGAATGAGCTTTTTTAATATGCACGTGCAGATACGTGTGGGTGAGAGAGAAAGCGCTGGACTGGAGCGAATCACGAAACTACAGACTGAAAGAAGGTAAAAAGAGTATTCCTATTGCATATCCGCTCTTGCAGAGCGCCGAGTTAAGTGAAAGTGACCTATTAGTCAGATATGGTGACCCATACCCGAAATGTGACCTCTGCATTTAACCCATCCAGAGAGTACTGAACACACGCACAGAGAGTACTGAACACATGCACAGCAAGTCGTGAACACATGTACACCCGGAGCAGTGGGCAGCTATCACTGCAGCGCCCGGGGAGCAAGTAGGGATAAGGTGCCTTGCTCAAGGGCACCTCAGTTGTTACCCGCCGGCCCTGGGAATCAAGCCGGCAACCTTCTGGTCACGAGTCCGACTCTCTAACCATTAGGCCACGACTGCCCAACCACATCTACTTATTTACATTCACTACGAAATCCAAAGTGCGCCCAAACTTTTGATTTAAAAGACGCAGGCGCATCTCTAATTTGTTGTTGGTCCGCCATTATGCTCGTATTTCTTCTCCCCTGTGAATTACAATTTCCGTTCATCTGACCATCCATAATCTGGGAGCGTCACCACAAGAAATATGTGGGTACTGCCGTTCTGGTAAGCACAGTGTAGGTATGAATTTAGATCTTTTGTATTTGAAAAAAAAAAAAACGTCTAACGTCTCGCGGGCTGAAATGACGCGATAAATCACCATATCGATTTTTTTTCCCACCCCTAACACACACACACAACGTGAGCTTATAACTAATTTCACAGATTGCTGTGACAGATTTTTTGGAGCCCGAGGACGAACTATTTGATATATGAGACATTTAAAACGAAACTAACAGCCTATGAGTTCAGGAAACGTCATTTATCTGTGGATTACTTAAGACAGTGCTGTATTCATTTCAAATCCGTTCACAGCAAGAACGAATCACAAGCGAATGCTCTTGTTAAGTTTAATGTGAAGTTATATTTACATGTGCTGTGTAAATGAGGAAAAGTGTCCTTAATAGACAATAAAATCATCGTAAGAACGTAATAACACAAGACCTTTCATTTTGCTTTAATGTGTAACACCAGTGTTTCCCATTCATTGACGAGACTATGGCAGCCCGCCATAGACTATTTTGTTCCGGCACAGTCTTAAAACGAGCCAAATTGTTTTTCTTACAACAACATGAATATTTCTAACGTTGAATTCCGCACCGTTGTTTCGTTGTTGTGCCATTGTTCACGGCTAGAAATGCGTCCCCCTCTCTGTTGCTTCAGTGTAATGTGCGCAGCACAGACACATACTGTACATACGAACGCACGGCTCGCATCGCTACTGTTTCAGCTTTCGCGTTGAAACGCAGACACGTGAACCAGCCGGGATTTGAGACGTTGCCAAGCCATACTGAATACAACATCGTTTGAGGGAAGTAAAAATCGAATGTTTCAGTATTCACCGCAGTTATCCACCAGTACAGTCGTGGCCAAAAGTTTTGAGAATGACACAAATATTAATTTTCACAAAGTCTACTGCTTCAGTGATTTTTATATTTTTTTGTCAGATGTTACTATGGTATACTGAAGTATAATTACAAGCACTTCATAAGTGTCAAAGGCTTTAATTGACAATTACATTAAGTTTACGCAAAGACTCAAAGACTCAATAACAAAAATATTTGCAGTGTTGACCCTTCTTTTTTCAAGACCTCTGCAATTCGCCCAGGCATGGTGTCAATCAACTTCTGGGCCACATCCTCATTGATGGCAGGCCATTCTGGCATAATCAATGCTTGGAGTTTGCCAGAATTTGTAGGTTTTTGTTTGACCATCCGCCTCTTGAGGATTGACCACAAGTTCTCAATGGGATTAAGGTATGGGGAATTTCCTGGCCATGGACCCAAAATGTTGATGTTTTGGTCCCCGAGCCACTTAGTTATTACTTTTGCCTTTTGGCAAGGTGCTCCATCATGCTGGAAAAGGCATTGTTCATCACCAAACTGTTCTTGAATGGTTGGGAGAAGTTGCTCTCTGAGGATGCTTTTGTACCATTCTTTGTTCATGGCTGTGTTCTTAGGCAAAATTGTGAGTGGACCCACTCCCTTGGCTGAGAAGGAACCCCACACATGAATGGTCTCAGGATGCTTTACTGTTGGAATGACACAGGACTGATTGTAGCGCTCACCTTTTCTTCTCCTGACAATGTTTTTTCCGGATGCCCCAAGCAATCGGAAAGGGGATTCATCGGAGAAAATTACTTTACCCCAGTCCTCAGCAGTCCAATCCCTGAACCTTTTGCAGAATATCAGTCTGTCCCTGATGTTTTTCCTAGAGAGAAGTGGCGTATTTGCTGCCCTTCTTGACACCAGGCCATCCTCAAAAAGTCTTTGCCTCTCTGTGCATGCAGATGCACTCACACCTGCCTGCTGGACTTTCTTGGGCGCCCTGAAGCCTTCTTCACAACAATTGAACCTCTCTCCTTTAAGTTTCTGATGATCCGATAAATGGTTGATGTAGGTACAATCTTACTAGCAGAAATAGCCTTGCCTGTGAATCCCTTTTGTGCAACGCAATGATGACTGTAGGGCTGCAACTACGCGTCGACGTCGTATATTACGTCGACTACTAAAATACGTGCGTGCAATGCGTCGACGCGTCGTATTATTTACGTTTATCTGCTGTAATAGCAGTTTCTGTACATGGGCGTGTGTAAGTTAATCAGCAGAACAAGAGAAAGTATAATACACCCGACAAACAGCGATCGAGATGAGAGCCTCGGACGCAGTAAGTTAGTGAATGAACGGAGGAATTCCCCCTAACGTTACTCCCAGAATGCGATCATCACAGCATGGACACGCAATCACAAATGGACGGAGGCTTTCATAATAAATTACTTTATTTTAACACTATGCTTTACATTAATGATTTACATTAACGCTATTGTACTAGTGTAAGTTAGTGTATGTGAACCTTTGCAGATTGTGACATTGCTTAAATTACTCTTAAGCTTAAAAAAGGACTAACTATCATGAAACCACCAATGCACTTTTTATGTCATTCGATAGCTTTATGCGAGGAATAAACCAATATAGCATAATTAAGAAACTCTGACCTCCGCTGGTGCTGTCTGTCAATTTCCAGTCAGTACGCGTGTGTACGGTGACGGTCAGGACGCTATTCTTTCCAAGATGTTCCAATGTTTTCATTATTCTTCATAATGACAAGATGATAGTCTATGGTTTTGTTTAAAATGTATTTAGCTAGAGACTGTGAGTTAACGTTACTCACTGAGTGTAGCTTAGCTTATTAGAAGCACTGGAAGCAGTCTGAATATTTTGCGTCTTCATACGAAATAACTCTTTTTAAACCTCTGATTTAACTGTAAACTGTTGGATTGATGCAAGGCACTATGTGCTAAACTGTCATGGTTCTGCCCACCTTGTCTTGCTTTTCTTGGCCTAGTGGCAGAACCATGATAGAACCTCTTGTTTTATGTGGAGAGTGACGTTTTGTCCCTGTTGGTCTTCCACTCTCCGGTGTGGCGTCTTTTTTCCCGCCCTTTCGTCTCCTCGTTATTGTTTGTTAATTAGTTCATGTCCTGCACCTGTCCCCTCTTGATTTATCCCCTTTATAATGCCCTTGTGTCTTCTGTCTCGTGCTGGTTCATTGTACTGTCGTGTGTGTGTCATATGTGGTGAGTTCCTGTCTTGTCAGTGTAGTTTAGTTATTTTGTATTTAATTCAAGTGTTGTCTTAGTCTGGTTAGGTGTAGTTAGTCCTTGGTGTCATGTTTTATACCCTTGTGTTTTGTTTTGTTTTGTTACCCCCACGTGGGTCTTTGTTTTGTATTTATATTTTATTAAATGTCTTGTTAACCCCTTACCCGCTGTCTGCACTTGGGTCCTCTGTCATTGTCTCCGTGTCCTCACCACCCACGTTCATGACAGAATGAACCAGCCACTTGGACCCAGCAGACAGAGGGATCTCAGCGGGAGGGGTCGATGCCGCCGGACTCCCTTCCAGGGTTGAATCCGCCGGACTCCCTTGGAGGGTAGAGGCCGCTGGGCTCCAGTCCAGAGTCGGGACCGCCGGACTCCCTTCCGGGGTCGAGACTGCCGGAACCCCGTCCAGGATCGAGACCGCCGGGCTCCCTTCCAGGGTTGAGGTCGTCGGATTCCCCTCCAGGGTTGAGGCCGCCGGTGTCCTGTTCCCGCTGCAGATCCCTGCCGGCCTCCCAGCTGGTGCCCAGGCCTGTCGAGTTGACTGTTTGTGTGTGTTTGTTCCTTGTTTGCTGCCCAGCTGCCAGAGAGCGCTGCCCAGCCTCGGAGATGCTGCCCAGCTGCCAGAGAGCGCTGCCCAGCCCCGACATCCTGTCCTGTCATGTCGACATCCAGGCCTGCCCAGCCGGTGATAGCTGGTCTCTCCAGCCGGCCATCCAGCCGGCGCCTGTCCTGTCCAGCCGCCATCCAGCCGGCGCCTGTCTGTCCAGCCGGCCATCCAGCCGGCGCCTGTCCTGTCCAGCCGGCCATCCAGCCGGCGCCATGTCTGTCCAGCCGGCCATCCAGCCGGCGCCATGTACTGTCCAGCCGGCCTCCAGCCGGCGCCATGTACTGTCCAGCCGGCCTCCAGCCGGCCCATGTCTGTCAGCCGGCCTTCGCCGGCACCATGTCTTTGTTTGGACTTTTTTTTCTATGTATCACGTTTTTGGTCTGTTTGTATAGTTATGTTTTATTGTCACAGTCTGTTAGTCTTGTTTGTTCCTTGGAGGAGCATCAGGATGCTGCTCCTTAAGGAGGGGCTTCTGTCATGGTTCTGCCCACCTTGTCTTGCTTTTCTTGGCCTAGTGGCAGAACCATGATAGAACCTCTTGTTTTATGTGGAGAGTGACGTTTTGTCCCTGTTGGTCTTCCACTCTCCGGTGTGGCGTCTTTTTTCCCGCCCTTTCGTCTCCTCGTTATTGTTTGTTAATTAGTTCATGTCCTGCACCTGTCCCCTCTTGATTTATCCCCTTTATAATGCCCTTGTGTCTTCTGTCTCGTGCTGGTTCATTGTACTGTCGTGTGTGTGTCATATGTGGTGAGTTCCTGTCTTGTCAGTGTAGTTTAGTTATTTTGTATTTAATTCAAGTGTTGTCTTAGTCTGGTTAGGTGTAGTTAGTCCTTGGTGTCATGTTTTATACCCTTGTGTTTTGTTTTGTTTTGTTACCCCCACGTGGGTCTTTGTTTTGTATTTATATTTTATTAAATGTCTTGTTAACCCCTTACCCGCTGTCTGCACTTGGGTCCTCTGTCATTGTCTCCGTGTCCTCACCACCCACGTTCATGACATAAACATGTAACATATCATCTCTTCTCGTTGTGTTCTAACTATTATTTACTTTGGGGAGCAAAATGATCCCCGGGACTTCAGAAGGAGTAGGTGCTTTAAGCACATCATTGTGCGTCCGGGATGCGCATAACTGTAAATAACGAAGCGAATGCATTAAGCGCATCATTCTGAGTGCGCAGGCTCTCTGCATAAGAGTCTTTTATACGGTGATAGTTTTGTACAATAAACAGAGACAGATAGTAGTATTTTTACTTTTACTCAATTACATTATGAGACTGAAAATAGAGTCGGATATAACTTGGAGGAAAAAAATACAGAGCATATATCATGCTCTAGTATTTCATAAACACATTTTTAAATGTTTTTACATTTACATTTAGTCATTTAGCAGACGCTTTTATCCAAAGCGACCTACAGATGAGGGAAACAACACAAGGACAACAAAAAGCATAAGTGCAATAAAAAAAACTGGTCTCATATAGCCTACCACAGTATACAGAGCCAAGTTTTTTTTACCTTTAATACATTACTTAAGTACATAAAAAATTAGTATTTTTTATTTTTAAAATGAAAACTACTTAATTAAAAGAAGATAGTGATTTTAATGTAAACAAAGATTAAAATGTTAAAACAACAATATTTATTTATAAGATGTAGTGGAGTAAAAAGTATGATTTGCTTTATAATGTAAGAAAATACTAGAATTTATTGTTTATTTGCAAAGTTTGCCAAAGGATTAATAAGGTAATCCAAAAAATCTTTATTAGACTAATAAAAAATAATAGTTAGTCGACTAATCGAAAAAATAATCGTTAGATTAGTCGACAATTAAAATAATCGTTAGTTGCAGCCCTAGATGACTGCACATTTCCTTGCAGGTAACCATTGTTAACAGAGGAAGAACAATTATTTCCAGCACCACCCCCTCCTTTTAAAGCTTCCAGTCTGTTATTCTAATTCAATCAGCATTACAGAGTGATCTCCAGGCATGTCCTCGTCAACACTCTCACCTGTGTTAACCAGAGAATCACTGACATGATATCAGCTGGTCTTTTTGTGGCAGGGTCGAAATGGAATGTACATGTTTTTTTGGACTAAGCTCATTGTCATGGCAAAGAGGGACTTCAAAATAAAATTCAATTCATCTGATCACTCTTCATAACATTCTGGAGTATATGCAATTCGCCATCATAAAAACTGAGGCAGCAGACTTTGTGAAAATTAATATTTGTGTAATTCTCAAAACTTTTGGCAGGCTGTACAAACATGATTTTATCAGTGTATGACAGAGCAAACAGATAGCATTACCACATGGCGATAGCATCATTATGTTCAGCTTCCATATTATTTCCAGCTAAAATAGCAGTCTGCATATAGTGAAATCTGACAAACACCATTTCTGTCGTTTAAAATGAGCAGCGCATCACAACGGAGCTGTATGCAGCACACGCACCCATGACATTTATAATGATTATCTTTCGGCACTATATCTCTAATATCCGTCCTTATTTAGCGCCAAAAGCACTTCGTTATTTTCCACGTCGCCAAAATAGTTCCATTTTGTTTTAAAAGGCAAATTATTCAAATTTCGTTTAGTTTCTTTAAGTTCATTTAGAAAAATGTTTGGAATATTTTTTGTTTGTGGCTCAGCAAGATGCAGAATACATAGTCTGATTGCTAACTGAGCTGGAATGTGAATGATACTGTTGAAACTGCTGCAACCATTAAAATAGTTTAGTTTAGTTTTTAATGGCAAATTATCCATATTTCGTTATCAAGTTGACTTAGAAAAATGTTTGGAGTATTTTTTTGGTTGTGGCTCACGTGCAGAATGCATAGTTTGAGCACGAATTTGAATTAATGATGTGAATGACACCATTTAAACTGTTTAAATAGTTAAGAATAAATAAACAGATAAAAAGTTATATTTTGTTTTGTTTCTTTATTAGGTTAGAAAAATGTTTTGAGTATTTTTGTTTGTTGCTCAGGCACAGAAGGCAGTTTGATTGCCAACCGCCAATTTTAATCATTTGAGTGCATGATGGGCATGAGTCTGCTTAAATTACTACTTTAGCTTCGGCTGTCGCCGTAAGAAAAATAAATTATACGGGGGCGCGCCACACGATTACATGCTGCCCTCTGTGTCACCGTGTCCAAAACTTGTCAATATATTTGGTTTGTCGGACATCAAGCAGCACTGCTCAGACCGATCGGCGTGTACCGCAGGAGAAAGCGCCTGTCATTAATTGCTCTCGTGTTAGGTCTGCGCAACGTGCGCATGAGAGAGTGTGCGCTTTTCTTACAGGTTAACTTTAAAAAGTCGCCGCATCATAACAATATGAGAGCTTTGGATTGTTTGGATGTGTCATTTTATTAGTTGGCAGAAGCAGCTGTAGCCCAGGTGGAGAGACAGAGGCAGGGTTACAGGTGATTAGGCTTTTAAAACATGATTATGATATTTGTTACGCATTATATTAAGGTTGCACTGTTTTAGAGGTCTATTAAGCACTCAGTCATACAGTAGTTTTAACAATGTAGACATAAGTATATAAAAAGTAGCTAGTTGTATATTCTGGTGTATTTCTAAGGAGAAACCTTCTGTCATTAATTGCTCTCGTGTTAGGTCTGCGCAACAATCTGTTGTGCTGAGAGAGTGTGCGCTTTTCTAACGGGTTAACTCTAAACAGTCGCCACATCATAATAATGAATGCTCTGGTCCGGATAGTAAAGTGATACTACCATGCAGGGGAGTGGGAAAATGGCACTGTGAAAAAGGCCTAAGGCCCGGCCTGTGTTTTATGGTAATAAATAAATTAGTTAAACTGTTAAACACTTTTTTGCTTCATTTTTTGATGGTTCATGCTCTACATGTTTTTGACTTTTTTGTTTGTGAACTCTCATTTTACCATGTGTAATCCCAATTTATATCTATGGTGCCAATGATTAAATTACTATAGCTATTGTATTCTTATAGATAGGGTTGCTTTCGTCAACAAAAATTATGACTAAATATGGTCGTCAACGAACCTTTATCACGTGACGAAAACAAGACGAGACGCAACGTAAATGCTGGTCAGGTGACGATGACTATAATTAAATATTATAATGCAGTGTTGGGTAAGTTACTCTGAAAAAGTAATGAATTACTAGTTACTAATTACATATTCGATACTGTAATTACATTACTGTACAAGTTACTCTCTTCAAAAAGTATTTAATTACTAATTACTTTCTATATCCTACATCAACCTTGATTAGTTAAGTGATTCAAGGATAGACATGAAACGGCTCTTTTAATTCATTCAAATAAATCATATAAAACATTCAAATAAATCATATAAAACTACATTAAGTATTATTATTAATTACAAATGTGAGAATTATACATTAAAGCATGGATTTTAAAGTTAGACTTTGAATTTTGATGTCAATTCCTCTTCTGCACACACACATATTACACAAAGTATTTAATTTAATTACATCAGAAGTAACTGTAATTAAATTACAGAAAAAATTAAAGTAATCCCTTACTTTACGTTTTCAAAGGAAAAGTAATTAAATTACAGTAACTAATTACTTAGTAACTAGTTACACCCAACACTGGTATAATGCAATATTGTTGACGAATAAAAATGAGAGTAAATGTTGTTTACAAAAATAAAAATTATGCTAAAATGTCACCAAAACGAGACGAGACGAAATGTTATAACGTTATTTCGTCTGATGCTTTAACCTAGATGCGGAGTGGAATCCTGTTATTTAAATGTCATCTGGCTGTTCTGCGTGTCTGAGTGAATTATGTGCACAGTTTAACATTCAACACGAGTGATGGTCGAGGATCTATCTGCATCTGCACTGTATGAGGATATGAACACATGAACTTCATTTCCAGAGTTGCTCCAAGAGTTTATTTTACGATCGTTTTACTGTTTGAGTGAAGCTATCGGCAAACACAAAAACTCAAGTGTCTTCCCAAAGACCTGTCAAAATAGAAGTCCCGTTAAATTCAACACTCAGACAAAAAATACTTCAGTGAACTATAGTATTTGCTATTGAAAATTGTAGTGCCCTTCTAGTAAATTGATAAACACTGTATACTATAGTAAAGTTCAAAAACACGATAGTATCTAAGAATTTCACTGCAGTTTACTATAGTAAATACTATAGTATACTACAGTAATTTAGGTTGACAAATATGCCACTATTGTATAGTAAAAAAGGAAAAACAGACAAATTAGAAAAATTTAAACAAATTAAGGTAGTGTAAAAATGATATGGCCCTAATTTATCCATCTGTATGTAACATGAATGTCTTTTGTCAGTTACCTGCCTTTTCATGATGAACTGCACTTGCATAATTTTTTTTTAATGATGACAACCGACAATTTATACGTGTGCTCCTACTGTTTGGCCTGTGCTACCAAACTTTAAACCTCTCTAGCACCAGTGCTATGTGCAAAAGCAGTCACTCTTTTCCTGTTGGTTCAATTGCTGGCAAATGTAACCTTCCAGTTGACTTGCGAAATCACTTCCATTTGTTGTATTAATAAAGGATATTGGAAAAAGATGCATCGAGAATCGTTTTATCATCGCATCGCAGCCCTCTGAATCGTAATCGAATGGCATCGCACAAAAGTTAGGTGCACCAAAATTTTCGACCGCATCGCATTTAACACCGCAGTTTTACCAGTTCACTTTTTTTAAAATCACTGTCCATATAGGCAAAATTGATTTGTAAATTAGTGTTGTCAAAAGTACCGATACTTCGGTAAGTCGGTACCTAAAAATAAAAAAAGTTGTCGGTACCTAATTTTCATAAGACCCGGTACCACCGACGTACCAGGTCAACCGGGTACTGATGCTCTGTCTGACAGGTTGTCAGTCGGAAACTTTTTATAGACGCAATAAGACGTGATGAGCGGATAAGCGCGGCTCCGAGCCACAAGAGATGCGCACAGAAATACTTCAGATTTAAGTCATATCATGAAGAAAACGAACAGAGTTTTGTGGTGAAACAAGGAAGCATCCAGATTTAAGTTAACAAGTTCAAGTAAGTTTCAAATTCTGTTCGCGTTTGCATTATGAATGTTGTAGCATATGTTAAATTTAAAGGTTACGTTAAAATAAACGTCCCTGTTTGCGTGTTAATTTGTTAGCGCCAATGCTAATCCAGTCAAGTGTCCTTATTAACCATGTAATGCTTTTATAACTGTAATGGGGTAAAAAAAATGGGAGGACAGGGTGGTGTTTACAGTACCTATTTTATTTAGGCCTATCTGAAATCTATGTGCTAGAAAACTATCATACTAACTGTATGACTAGCAATGTGTATGTCTTGGATAGATAACTCTATTAGGTTTAAAAAGCCACATTTAAACTAAAGAAAAATATATCTGTTGCATTTATTATTTTAATATACAGTTACCTTAATGTAAGTAATCTTGTGTAAATGCAGTATAAAAACGGAGGTTTGTTTTAATATTGCATATGCATGTTTGTTCAGTCAGTTGACTTACTGAAGTTTATTCTATTTGTCTTCTACAGCAGCAGACTGAGGAGGATGTTCATCAGCATCAGCAGAGAGCACACAACAGTTTCAGCAACAATTAACTTATACTTCATGTATACAAAATGGCATTGCTTTCTATACATTTATATTAACAATGAGCTTTATTAATAAAATTGTTGCAATTAGCATGTACTGGTGTTTTGCTTTGGTACCGAAATTGGTACCGAGAACTAGGGCTGTGCGATTTGGGGAAAATATCTAATTGCGATATTTTTGACAGACATTGCGATTGCGATTTGATTTGCGATTTTAACTTTTCTAATTCAAGCTTCAGCTCAATATTGTTGTGTGGAGCACAGTATGGGTATAGTTACCCTGCTGAAAGAAAACAAAAAAAATGTTTCCATTAAAACCATTACAAAATTCATTTTTGTAGTGTGTTTAGGGCATTATTCAAATAGGGCTTACTGTTGTTCAATTGGTTCCCAACTTCCCGATTACATCACACCAATAGAATCCAAATACCAGTGTACACTATTAGTGACATAGACATAGTTACATAGGCTGATTTATTATTTTTTAAGTATGTGGGATTTTTTAAAACAAGTAGAAAATGTGCTGAATGTTTATTTTCATCCAAGTGAAATTAGCAAAACAGTTAGATAGAATTTACATTTGTTTGAAACGCGGAGCTAGGCGTGAGTTGACACAGGGTGCGCGCGTGCGTCAAGCCTCGTCCATATTGCCAGATGCCCGTGTGGAGCCGGACTCAAGTACTATAAACGTCATTACGAAACAGGCTGTGTGTGCGCGTCGAGTTTAAACGGCTCGTCCGCGAGATGCGGGAGACGCGCGTGCGAGTATGACACAGGCTGTGTGTGCACGTCAAGTTTAAACGACTCGTCCACGAGATGCGGGAGACGCGCGAGTATGAAACAGGCTATGTGTGCACGTCAAGTTTAAACGGCTCGTCCGCGAGATGCGGGAGACGCGCAACGCGGGGCAGAGACGTGCGAGTATGACACAGGCTGTGTGTGCAGTCTTATGAATTGGACAGTTCTTTAATATTTATTTGCCTAATATGATCGATCTGACTCTGCAGATGCCATAATAACACACACTCTCTCCTGCCTTGTGTTTGTTTGTTTTTTTAATGACGGACATTTACGCAGTTGGCTAGGGCAGTGCTGATTAGGCATAACGGAGGTTCGCTCACTCAGTTGGTTAGCAAGAATGCCACTCAAAGCGGGCTTGGAACAGACGCGTTTGCTATTTTTCACATCGCAGCCTCTTGCGATTAGCAAATCGCAACGTCTCACATGGCGATTGCGATTTCGATTAATCGTTCAGCCCTACCGAGAACCGTGGAATTTTACTGGTATTGGTACCGACTACTGAAATTTTGGTACCGTGACAACACTATTGTAAAGTGTTGGTGCTTAAAGTGCTTCACTGAACTGAAACTTAAAACATCTCAAGATAAATGGACCAGGGCTTGACATAACCTGGGAGGTTGATGGCTCCGTGTCAGAGCATTGCTTATGATTTTCGGACGGATCAGGCCTCAACTTAACATTATTCACGAAAAAGTTGTCAATCGTTCCTTTCATCTTCTCTCATCATCCACGGTTACATCCACTCTGTTTAACTGACGGGCCTATAGGCTCCTCACCTCTCTGTCTGACTGCAGCACACGCATTTTCACACGTACACACCAGAGGTTGTGCTAGACTTTTTAATTGTCCATTATTTTGATTGACAGGCTCGTAAAAAATCCGCCATAATCTTTTATTACCCGTCATTATGGTGCAAGGTGGTGTTAGGTGGTAATTAGTATGTTCGTGACGTCATCACGCTGTACTTGCGTCTCGGAACTTGTTGTATTTTAATACAACTGAATGCCCAATAAAGCCGTTGTTGTTTATATTCATCTATATATTTAATGTTTTAATGTTTATGTACATATGTGATTCGATCTGGGAAAACCCAACACATGGTGCAAATTTATATATTACAGTTTTTGATACCGTATTCAAGCCCTTTCCAAATCAGTTTATATTTTGCTCACACCTTGTGTATGTAACAAAAGTTATGGCTGAGGTCGGCTGAAGCGCTAGGATTTTCAGGAACAGAATTTGGAGGAAAACGGGTTTAAAGTTAAGTGATGAAAATAAAAGCACAACAGTCCAGTATCACAAGTAAAAGTCACTTTAGAGTAGTAAAAGACTTACTCTAATAACAATTTAATAAAAAAAAAAATTCCCAGTGTTGAAGTCTATAAACATACTGTAGAAAACCGTTTGAATAAAATGAAAGTAAGGAAAATGGTGCAGGGCACACTTACGAGAGCTCTGCCATTATCATTCACTACACAAGGAAACTCGCAAACATTACGGACAACAACTAATAAGCAGTGAAGCAAGTTTTACATTGTTTATCATGTGCATAGTGTCTGGACTTTTGATCATCTCTTGTATGTTTTGTGATCGGATAACTCCCGGTGTTGCAGACGGGGAGCTCTGTCATCTCACGAAAACATTGTATAAAAAACTTTGCATGCCGTAGTTTACACAGGACTGGCGGGAAATGTGCATTGCTACTCCTTCATTCTTCATGTTATGTGGTTTACTTTGATAGGTGAACTGTCTTTCCCGCATCCCAGCGCGACATCCGACGGGTTTTCCCAGATCGCATCACATATGTCTAGTCAGTAACAATGACGGGTGAAAACACGCACGCCCCTTCGCGAGCATATCATGCTCTAATGAAGGGAAATGGGGAGTTACAAATTGCCCTCATTGTAATCCGTCAAAATGACGGACAGACGGACGACCTTCAGATTTTTCCGTCACTGGTAAAAAACAGAGAATTTTCGTTTAACGCGACCTCTGGTACACACACGTACAGGAAAATCTGGACCACGGCCAATCAGAGGGGGGCCCGCCCTTCACTATCTCTGATTGGTTTAGACCACGATATGGGCCTAATGTGTGTCTGTTGTTGAATCACAGGGAGACTTTCAGAGTCGCAGATAGGGCTGTCACGATTATTAAATAATCGTCTCATTGCGATTGTTTGACCTCATCGCGATGGTTTCAGATCATCGCAATTATTGCACATCTCTATAGAAGACACTAGGGAGAGCTGTAGTGTATCTGCATATTGCAGAGTTTAGTGTATATATGGTTACTAAAGCATGGTATAATACTTGTAAAATGTACCACCACAACACAATCACTTAAAAAAAAACTAAAACATACAAATTACCTGCAGTACAATTTAATATTATTTAAGCAAATCTCAGTGTGAAAACCAGTCTACCAAAATTTCATTAACATAGAAATGAACTTTTATTGTAGTCTTGCAAGTGAGAAAAAAACAGACTAGAAGCTTTTCTATGACTGATAGTATTTTAATGGTGGCTTCAATTCACACCTGATGAATTTACTTAATTTACAAGTATTTGGCGGTTGTATTATTGACAGGTAAAAGCCTAAACCTTAAATATATGATGACCCAATTTTTTCCGATGTATTTCCAAGAAAAAAACATAGTCTTGTATTCAGAACAATATGGTCGTTTCAATCGTTGAATCAAAAATGAATGAGAATTAAATGTCAAAGCTCTAAAACAGACAATTAATCGTCATAATCGCCAAAGCCCTAAAACAGACAATTAATCGTCATAATCGCAATGATTTATTAGACAATTAATCGTCAGTCAAATTTCATAATCGTGACAGCCCTAGTCGCAGAGACTTTTTTTCTCCCTCGAACGGCTGGTCGCACCGGTGCGACCTCAGATTTTTCTTAGTCGCACCATTGAGAAATAAGGTTGCATGTGCGACCAAATTGGTCGCACTCTAGAGCCCTGAAAACTAGACGAAAATAGTTATGGATAATTCTGACTAAAATAAGACTAAAATGCTCAGACTTTTAGTCGACTGAAACTTGACTAGACTAAAAAGAGTATGAACGTGACTACAACTAATAAAAACTCAAATGAAAGCTTGACACAAAGACTAGACTAAAACTAAAATTAAAACAGGCCGCCTAAAACAACACTACTTATAGATTTAGTCACTTAATTTTGCTCTTAAAATGCACCAGATTGCAGCATTTACCTTTAAAATATGCTACATTTTCTTACGGGGGAGAATGCCCACGGACCCGGGGAAATATGTTTCGCCCCCATAGTCTCACAAAATTCTGTGGGAAACACTGGTAACTCACAGCGAGTTAAATAATTAAATATATACTTTTTGACAAACACAATTTCTGTTGGTTCAAATGATGTCAGATTACAGTCTCTCTATTTAGCACCAAACAATAACAAAGCTTCTCTGTTTAAATGAGCAAAACTAAATCTGGGGTCATCAAGTAACTTATTTGTCAGTATCAGTAATAGTTATTTTGTGGAAAATTTTGAATAATTGCATTGCAGGCTGATTTAAGGTGTCCCCCTAAATATTTTGCTTGTGCTCCTAAAATTATAAATCAGGGGCTACAGTGCTCCTAGTAAAAAAAGTTACTCTGGAGCCCTGCATTATGGATGTGACGATTCTGAAGGTGGCACTGCCTATAGAAGATCATGCTTTTAACAAAAAGCTTTAAGAGACATCACATGGGTTTTTAAATCCCTAAATATTGACATCTCAGATATGAGTACAGAGGAAACAACTTCATTTTTTCATTGTAAGGCTGACAGGAATTTATATTATTTGAATGACAGTTTTTTACATTTTGTTTAAAATATTATGATATCATCATATCCCTTAGGAAAATAGTCATGGTTTAACAATTTACTGTGGTTGGAGTATATGAAATAGCCAGTTAATAAAAGGAAGTACTACGCAGTTGTTTGCAGCTTCACACTAACCTGCTCTCCTGCATCGAAGTATCGATCGCACTTCTTGCGCGGTTCGGCGGCGCGTCAATTTCTCGTCGACTGAAGGGTGGCGATATAATTTTGGGAATCTCTCTTTAATAATGACGGACCGGCCTAAAAACCTACCACGATACACGCGGGCTTCAGCGCCCTGTTTAATCATATGTGCCTCGGCTAAATACGATGGGACCTGTTTTCGTAGAACGTCTGCCTCTGCCATGTTTCGAGCACAATTTTTCCGGGAGTGACTGCTCTCTTCGCTTATTCGGATCCAAGCCACTCTTTTTTCTAAACCTGTCTGTCCTATTCCTGTTTTGTACCGTGGATTATTTCGTAAGAATAAACAAAAAATGCGGATAAAGCTTAGAACATGCGTGCATTTACTCGACCACTTCTTATTCTTTTTGTTTTATGAAAGTTGGCATCCTGCGTCTTGGTGCATTACTGCCACCTTCTGCTCCGGAGTGTGAATTTTATTAACACTAACAATTACCCAGCAATCACAAAAGTTTTTACAACTTTTACCAACGTTGCATTTTGATTACAATTACGTAATGTTACAGTAGGCCTACAACGTTTTAAAAAACGTTCTTAAAGTAGTTAAAACGTAATTATCACGAATACAAAACCAGACCAAGCTGCAACTTTTGTGACACGTTTTATTTAGGTGTTAAAATAAAAATAAAATTTTAAATGTTAAAATCTCTACGTTGCAAGACGTTCAAAAAGCGTTGTGATAGTACCAAAATATAATCAGGCTAAATTCCAACGTTTAAGACGTATTATTCATGTTTTAAATAATGCATTTAATGTGTTTAAAAGAAACGCTTAAGAATAATAACATTAACGCATCAGCATAATGTTTAGTAATTGAGTTTTTTAATGAGTAGCCTGCACACAGTACAGCTTTAATAGTGTGAGTGTGCGTGTGTGTCTGCATTCCATTTCGAAGGGCTCATCCCTATGCCCTAAGCCCTTCGAATGGTTTACCCTCCGGAGTGAGGGCTTTGAAGGGTTAAAGGGTGTAGGGGACCAAACAACTGTTTCTTGAAGTGCTTTTGCTATTTTTGCACTCGTCGCATCACATAAAAGTCAGAGAAATGCAAAACAAAAAGCTTAAGCTGTCACGTCACAGTAAATTAAGTGAACAGTGTCCCAATGTGAAGTGAGACAGGGTCCTGCAGTGCCCGAACCCGTGTTGGGCCAACACGATATAATGATTCAAGACCTCAGGAGCTGATTGAGACACAGCCTTCGTTTTTTGTCTTAAATGAAATCAATCTAAGATTTTATGCAATAAATACAATACAACTACTTAAAAAAAACTTTAAAAAACGACTAACTTTTAATACTAGTCTAAACAGATTTCTGCAAGGGGCCTGCTTAAAATGATTCATGACCAGGAACAATACTTCAGTGAATTTAAGACTTAAGGCCTAAAATGGATTTTGAGATGTAATTTTTTTTGGCTTTTTAAGACACCACGGAAAGCCTGTATAACTAGTAGTACATTTAACTTTAGTTAAATTTAGGATTAGATTATACACTTACTGTATATTTTTGCAATAGTAGAAACGTTGTTTCAATACACACCAAACAGATCTCATCCCCCATTTACTGCCATAGTAGGGAAAATAAATAGTATGGGAGTCAATGGAGGATGAGATCTGTTTGGTTACTGACATTCTTCTAAATATATTCATTTGTGTTTAGCAGAACAAAGAAATTTATACAGATTTGGAACAGCCTGAGTGCAAGTAAAAGATTAAAGAAATTTCATTTTTGGGTGAACTATCCCTTTAACGTATTAGTGGTATTTATTGTACTTTTTTAAAGTGCACTAAAGTACTCATGAAGGATAAATACAGTTTTAATAAATAGTGTATAGCTTTTAGTTTTATTTAGCTCAAAAAAAAAAAAAAATTAGATAGTCGCTGGTATTTTGAGTATATTTTTTGTATATTCCAGTTTACCATATTTTTTACCCGTGTTTGCATAATCATTCTTTCTGCACTACTGGACCCTAACGTCTGCCTCTAACTTGACTGTGAAGAAAAAACCTCTCCCTATAAATGGATGTGCCTGACAAAACCATCTTTTATAAGGTTTTATAAGGATACAGCAGATGGTATTATGTTTTAGAAATGTACCATGGCAGTTTAAGCATCATTTAGTCCTAAGATATTACCATCTTTTTTGTTAAACATAGTCTAACTCATGATTTTGGGGCAAATCTTTTATGATGAAAATATTTAGATCAACTATTAAGATCTAAATATTTTTACATATTTTATTGGTAACACTTAAAAATAAGGTTACAGTGAAAAAAAATATTTATTCATTGTTGTTAATATTATTTAATGCAAATACAATTTTTCTTGTTAGTTTACTTAAGTATTGTTCATTGTTATTAATGCATTGTTAACAAATACAACCTTATCAAAGTGTTACACCGTGTCTACACCTGACGCTGTGCAATGCGACAAAAGACAATATAACGCATTAGAGCCCATTATAATTTTAAATTTAGTGCACACTGGATGCGGCGCAACAATCCTATTAAAACAAGCCATGTGTCGTGTCCGGTGTAGACACGGTGTTAACCATTTATTAATCAGGCCACTTGTTGACATTAGTTTTTACCAATACACATATTTCTCCTATTAAGTTTTGTTTTTATTATACATATATTATGTTTCTGTAGGTTTGTCTATGCATTAATTAAAAAATACAGACATTTTGGGCTTGAGCTTTTACAGATTTAGTTTTGTGTTTGTGCATATCCTCATTTTCAGGCCTTGTGCGACAGCTGTCTTTATCACAAGGTTAGTTAAAACATTTTTGTAAAAAAATAAATAACTGCAAAGCCGGTAATGTACCAGTAACTAAGATGATACCCTAAACAGATAAGATATTAGGTTCTATAGTCATCCTTAAATGCTCAAGATCAAGTTTTATCGTTTCTAATATCTTTAAAACTGTAATAACAAATTAAAGAAAAAATGAAAATTAAGAATCTCACATGATAGCACAAAGACATTTTCAAGAAGATCTAGTCTTGAATGATGGTTGCTTTTACTTTTGAAAAACAAGGCACACAAAGTACACTCAATATGATCATTTATGTTATTTTTACAATTTGCATGTATAACAAATAAACACTTAAAAAAAGATTAGGAAGATGTACAGTATTCTGCTGTGCACAGCACTAACTACATCCATGGTTTCTGTCCAATGTGAGCTCCCAAGGCCGGACTGCTAACTGGCTGCTGTAGCATAGGGGGAGCGGTCAGGAACGAGAGAAGTACAGTCAGAGAAAATACTGGCATGAGTCCAGTAAAAAAGGTGGAATGCTCAGCCTTGAATGTGTTAATGTGTTTGAATGAAGGTAAAGAAGCGCTCAGTTGCTGTAGATTTGTCCCTCCGGGGGCTGTGGTAGCTTCATGTTTTCTTTGCACATCATGAGCCGTCGCAGCTCCTGCAGGACCACACGAATGCTGTAGGAATTCTGCCACTTGGCCAGTGAGGACACAGCTCTCATGTCAACCTGATTGAACCGAAAAAGTTTAGATTACACATTAGCCAATACAAATACATTAGCTAATTGCAGTGGTTTCCGAAATGGCTCATGTGTAACCTTAAGCATGTTTACTTTAATAAAACAAGGCTTGTGACTTTTTTTAAGCTATATTTACAGGGATAGATCACCCAAAAAATGAAAATTTAAATAAAAATTTTAAGGGACAGTTGAAAAGCAGTGAAATTCTGTTATAAAATGTTTTGACAATCCCAGTACCAAACAGTAATTTCCTGGCTATTACACAACACAATCGTAGGCTAGTAGTCTATGAAGCTGCCATGGACCAAGGCGGAATACGCCCTTTTCACAATGACGTCACTTAACTTCCGCCTTTTTGCAAAGCAGTGTATCATAACATCCGTCTTGCAACAAACAAGAAGAAGAACTTCCGTTTTGCCGTCACGCTGGAATTTAACAACAGTGAGAAAAAAAAACTGACAGAACACGTATTCAAGTACTTATCCTAGCACCTTCGCTAACACAAAAAGAAAACAAAACACTTACCTTCATAATCAAACAGGTATTGTTCAACGAAGAATTTGTATCCTTTCTCTAGCTTTGATCTTGTCGTTAGCGAAAATTTGTCTGCAAGACGTCGTACATCATCTAGACGTATTTGTGGCAGATGTGCAAGCCACTTGGTAAACTCCATTCTGAGGCGCTAGCAGAAGTAATTTCTTCTTCTTGAGTTTTACTGGCGGTTGGCAAACCAGCTTATAGGTGCATTACCGCCACCTCATGAACTGGAGTGCTAGCGGAAGTAATGATACACTGCTTCGCGGCAGAACGGAAGATGCGTGACGTCATGTGAAAAGGGCGTATAGCTATACTTATGGTTGAGAACTTGAGACAGAGGGAATTCTGTCACAATTATTATCAATATGCTTGTTCTTTACGTTCTTATCTTACATCATAATTTAACTATAATTTTGAGTTGTTTCCAGGGATAAGGGGTCTAGGATGTGGCCTACACTCTTAGAAGAGATTTAACCTTTAGAGTTAGAAAAATAACTTTAAAGTTCAAATATGAACTTGTAATAATCAAAAAGGTTCAACGTTGAACTTATAAGTTCTATAAGTAACCCATTGTTATTTGGTATACTGTTAGAAGTTCTTTTTAGAACCTCTGTTGTGGCAAAAGGGTTCAAATTAGAACCTGGCCTGTTACCAAGGTTCCTTTTTGAAGCTTTTCTAGATGGACTTGGACTAGATTTTCTGCTGTTTTGTTGTTGCTGTTATTATAATTCGTATTAATATAATTGAAGTATCATAATTTTAAAATTTACATTTACATAAGTAATATATAAAGATTGATATATACAAATTAAAATACACAAACAAACAATAAACATATAATTTCCCCATGAACAAAACAGAGAAAAACATCCCCAATCGTTTAAACTTATTTCAAACATCTAAAATGACAGACTTATGATTTCAAGAGCCAGTGCTATACGTTCAGGCAAACTGGGAATGCTTCTTCCCATATACTACTTGGAAATAACATCGGAAACTTCGCTCATAGTCGGACATACGACTATGAACTCATGGCAGATCAATCAAGCCCAAGCGCAGGGAGACGAGTCACATCCAAAATGCTTGCAGTCATGCAGTGAGATTAGTGTGGAGCTAATTTATGCAAAACATTAAGAAACTGTAGAAAAAGTATTTGACTGGAACGCCGTGAGGTCGGAAGTGGGATGTTTCAACTAGACTTTGCCTCGAACGAAGACTAGCGTTCAAATGTCCCTCGTCCCTGTGGCGCAGCTCAAAACCATAACAAATTATGCTGCGCGGGCGAAGGAACTGAGAGGAAACTTAACAAAATTACTATGACCTTTATGAAAACATGAAAATAAAACAAATCAAATGTAACATTAAAGTTAAGACGTAGTTACTGCACATTAAAATGCAGACTAACGCTGTTAACTATGTTAAAATGACCTTTTTCTATATAGGACTGTGAAAAGAGTCTCTTATTAAGAGAGATTTATAGGGCTAAACAGGCAACATTTGTATTAATTATTTCACCCCCTTACTTTCTTTTAAGTAGAGAAAACGATAAACATGTATCAATAAAAGGGGGAAAGATACAGGTGACAACACACCTGCAAAATGGATGAATAGCATTTCTAGCAACACAATGTGGACAACAATCAGAGCGTAAGTACTGAATAAATGAAGATTTATTTGTTTAACGTTAAAAACATTGTGCTTTCTTATTGAACAGCAAAGTTAACAGCCAAAGTAGGATACTCTTCAAGGCACACTCTTCTAGCAGAAATAAAGTCTGTTTATTTAGGTAAACTACATGTATGTGTTGATTTAGTGACTATTATAATTTATTATGTCCAGTACATAAACTAAACTTCATAACATATTAACATGTTAATACATTCTGTGTCGGTCAGCTGCATTAAGTCAGCAGTAGTCTGTTGTCTTAAAGGGACACTTAACCCCAAAAAAAATAATTCTGTCATCATTTACTCACCCTCTGATTGTTCCAAACCTGCATAAATGTCTTGGTTTTGCTGAACACAGGAATATATTTGGAAGAATGTCAGATCTCATTCCCCATTTACTGCCATAGTTGTGAAAATAAATACTATGGGAGTCAATAGGGGATGAGATCTGACGTTCTTCCAAATATCTTTTTGTGTGCTCTGCTAAGACATTTATACAGGTTTGTAACAAATAAATGATCACATAATTTACATTTTTGGGTGAAGTACTGTATACTGTATAAGTGTGAAAGTTTGTTTAATCATCTATTATCTATTCTATTCTAATCTATTAATTTCTTTTTTCCTGTAGTATTGTATATCTTTTAATCATTCAATGTGTTTCTGTTGAATTAGTTGTTTTCCAGATGTGTCTCTGTCATGTTGCCATTAATGTGGAACCCACACAACCTGTACAAAGAGTCAAAAGCCTACATCATTTTAATGAACAGATAATACTTAATCTCCTATCTTGATCTCTTATGCCTAACCACAAGGAACATGCTACAGGCAATGTTTCACCTAAATTTATAAATGCAAAATCTGTGAATATTGAGACCGCCTTATGGCCTGAAGGAGTACTGAGTACTGCAGAGGACACAACATAACACAAATGAGTTTTACTGATCTGTGGTGTTCTGTTTCCAGAGCTGTGTCCACCCATGCTTTTAAAGCCCACTGTACGGTATGTAAACATCATGTCTACGATGGTGAACTTATGTAGAGATCTGAGTAAAGTGGTTCGGTATTCTGTATTAGTATAAAGGTATATTTAAATGAACATTTTTTATTTAGTAGGCCATCATACACTATGGTTTGGCTGTGCTTCAGAATTTGTCTGTGCAAGATGCTGAGCAAGTTTTCCACAATGATCTGGATAACCATCACAGGTAAATAACATATTTATATTCACGTTTCTTGCCTCTCTCTGTCTCTATTCAGTATTTTTGGTCAGTTTTAAGGGGATTTGTTAATTATAGTTTCTTGAAACAACGATGCTAAAACATCAAAATAAAATCTGTCCAAATCTTTGGACAATACACAAAAACAGCAATATGAACAAATGAATAATCCTTATTACTTCAGGCTGTGGCATCTTGATGTTTACTGATGATAAACTGTCATTTGAGAGCCATGTCGCCAACACCTGTAAAATTACATTTTTCCATATTAAGAATGCAGGTGCTGGTCATATAATTAGAATATCATCAAAAAGTTGATTTATTTCACTAATTCCATTCAATGCTCTGATAGTGGCCTTCAGCTCTTCTGCATTGTTGGGTCTGGCATATCGCATCTTCCTCTTCACAATACCCTATAGATTTTGTATGGGGTTAAGGTCAGGCGAGTTTGCTGGCCTATTAAGAAAAGGGATACCATGGTCCTTAAACCAGGTACTGGTAGCTTTGGCACTGTGTGCAGGTGCCAAGTCCTGTTGGAAAATGAAATCTGCATCTCCATAAAGTTGGTCAGCAGCAGTGACCAAAGTTACTTGCCCTGACCAAAATTGTACTTGCCCGCCACAAAAAGTAATACATAAATAATAATGTCTATTTATTAGTTTGTTTTTTAACCTATGCAATCTTAATAAATAAGCTCATGATACCATAAAACTATTAGCCTAACTCTAATAATAATAGTCAATCAGTTAGTAATAAAATTAGAACAAATGATCAAATTACGAGCAATAGCACAAATAAATGTAATAAAGCAAACACACATAAAATTAACAGTGCTTTTTAGGTTTTTCAGGTTGGTCTAACTGTGGTCATTAGGTACAGAAACTGAATAAAAGAGTCAAATGTAAATTAACACTTCGCAGTCTTCACAGTATACTGAAATATAGATCAAACCTTATTAAAGTTGATCAGTCAGGAGCAGCGAGTCTGTTTTGCCTTTGCTTTTTGTTGTTTGATGAGCATTAAAACAGATATATTTATTATGCTGCTGTCCCTTTATTATGAGCTAGCATGCACGGATCACATGCTTTTTGTTTCCCCACTGTTTTCGTTTACAGTAAACTATAATGGATTTATCAACGTGATAAAGAGCCTATTCACTAAATAATAACATAAAATAAGTTAAATTGGTTCAACTTGCATTGAACTGAATTTGAGCTTGCGCATACAGAATGTACGTGGAAGTTGAATAGGTTAAAGTTATTGTTATTTTATTCATTTGTCTGTTTTTCTTTCTCCCAGCTATCAGCTGATAGGCAAAAGGTCATTTTAAATGTTTTTTTTAGTGTTGTATTTGTATTACTTATTATTGCACTTTAAAAAAAAGAAACAGACTGTGGTCCTGAAACCGTCACCCTGAATGATCCTGCAACTGGGATTTACACAGCTCTGCACTGCATACATCAGCTTATGCACTTTCTCTCGGTTTATGGCTGATGTTAGGAAGAATGTTACTGGCTGATGTTAGGAAGAATGTTACTGACTGACAAAGTCACCATTTACTTACAAACATTAGTCAAAAAGCAAAAAATATTATTTTGTGCTCTCCTAAGGAAAGAAAGTCAAAGAGGGTTTGAAATATGATGGTGAGTAAATGATCACATATTACAGATTAAAATGGCCATTTTTGTTAGTTTAAATAAATGCATAACTACAGTGAGGTGGGGTTGCTTTATTTCATAATTATTTTACTTTGTTAATGTTATACATATCACAATCAGATATTAAATAAAATATATTGTAATTTTGTGTCCTCTGGAAATTTTGTATGTACGCAATAAATATTTAATGGAGAACCATGGTGTTGTGCAGTGTTATGAAATGGTGTTATAGTATAATGTGTAATATAATAAAAACAATAAGAATAATAATTATACAAACAATAGTAATAATAATACTGAAATGGTGACTAGAAAAGGGTTACAAAAAGAACCCTGCTGGTTCTTTAATGCACCTTTAAGAGAGGGTTCCAATTGGAACCTTTTTGAAAAGGTTCAAAACCTCTAAGATTCCCCCACAGTTGTAATCTCCAGGAACCTCAAAACGTTCATTTTGGAACCTTTTCTTCTTAGAGTGTAGGCAAATAATTTTTTAGACTCTAAACAGGTAGTAGTATTGGCTACTTTTTTAAGTACATTTTAGAGCCCAATACTTCTTTACTTCAACTTGAGTAAACAAGTTTAGTCTGTACTTCAACTTTTACCAGAGTACTTTTAAACATGAGTATCTGTACTTCAACTTAAGTAAAGGATGTGTGTATTTTGCCATCTCTGGCGACCGTTAGAATGTTACACTTTAATATTTCCATGGTGGCGCGGCACTGCTTATCATGTGACACACAGCTATATGTCTGATGCATTGCTTTCACATATTTTTCTTTTTTACTCAAAATATTCACAGACTTGTTAATAACTATGTCGTGAAACATCTGATTTTCTGATTGTCAAATATGTGTATGTGAATGTTTTTTTTGTTTGTTTAAACACTTTTATAATGATCGCGTTAGTTGAGCTATATGCGGGGTGGGCCCCCATGTTTGTTTATGCCACGAGAATCGGATCTGTTGGATTTATAGCACGTGAATTCATCCATCTCTCTCAGATTACACAAATGTAAGTGGCTGATGAGCTAAAAGAATAGAGTGAGCTTTACAGTTGTTAACATTATGTGTATCTCATGTGAATAAAACATCTGTCAAATTATATTTGAATGGATTATTATTGCCACTTCCATTGACATCAGTGTGTATTTTACAAACTCTAAATGTATTATCGGCTTGTACGCACATGTATTTAAATGTCTGAAGCCTAAATTAAACATTATGTGGTTGAAATCACTGCATAGTTGTGATATGTGGCAGGCGCTGAGTACGTCTGTCTCCTGCCCAGTGCCAGCCAAAGCGATGAATGTTGTAATCCCACCGGTGTGACTGTACAGATCAAAGGGTTAACAGGGTACATTTGCCAGTCATATAACAAAAAAACTTGAACATAATGCACTCGCACCGCACTGGTCACTTTCTTCCAAATACCTTTCATGTTGAAACGAGATGGTCTCCATCCCTCCTGGGCTGGGACTTCCATCCTGTCTAGAAATATGGCAAAAAGTCTTAATGCTAATGCTAAAACTTGACTCGCTGGGGCCCAGGTCAGGGAGCAGACAGTATGGCTTAACCAACTGTCTGCTTGCCGTCTCACGTCGCAGAATACACAAAATGTACAACATGTAGTAATCCGTTCTCCCAAACATCACAAAATAGAGACTGTGTCTGTCCCCCGGATTAGCAAACATAAAATAATGCGTAAACCTCTTGAAAGTAATTTAATAAACGTTAAACAAACTAAACATGAACAAAATACAGATAATCAACTGTTACGACTCGGATTGCTAAATATTAGATCTCTCTCTAATAAAGCACTTTTTGTTAACGATATGATAACAGATCATAAAATAGACATGCTCTGTTTGACAGAAACATGGCTAAAACCAGATGATTATATTGCTTTAAATGAATCTGTCCCCCAAGATTATTATTATAAACACGAGCCTCGTCTAAAAGGCAGAGGGGGAGGTGTCGCAGCACTTTACAATAACTCTCTTAGCATTTCCCAGAAGTCGAACTCTAAATATAATTCTTTTGAAGTCATGGTTCTTCATGTTTCAACACCTAATACTAAAGATAAAACACTTTTTAAATTGATTCTAGCTATTGTATATAGGCCTCCAGGGCACCACACAGATTTTATTAAAGAATTTGGTGGGTTCTTATCAGAACTAGTACTGGCCGCAGATAGACTCCTTGTCGTTGGTGACTTTAACATCCACGTAGATAACGTTACAGATGCCTTAGGAATGGCTTTCAAAGACACTCTTAACTCCATGGGCATTAGTCAACATGTGTCAGGACCCACTCACCTTCGTAATCATACTTTAGATTTAATACTGTCTTACGGTATAAATGTGGACGACGTTAAAATCCTTCAGCAGAGTGAAGACATTTCGGATCATTATCTGGTATTATGTTTGCTTCACTGGCCTACGGCTGCAAATAAAACTCATTGTTACAAATATGGTAGAACAATAACTTCAACTACCAAAGATGCGTTTCTCGATAATCTGCCCGAATTGTCTCAAATCATGAGAAATAACGTTGAAGATCTTGACATTACCACTGAAAATTTTAATTCCACCTTCTCGGTAACGCTAGACAAAGTTGCTCCACTACGTTTAAAGAAGATTAAAAATGGCAGCCCCACACCGTGGTATAATGAACACACTCAGGCTCTAAAGAAAGCGGCCCGAAAAATGGAGCGCAACTTTAAGAAAACTAAATTAGAGGTATTTCGTACAGCATGGAAGGATAGTATTCGAAAATACAGGAAAGCCCTAATAACTTCTAGATCCGCCTACTTTTCATCACTAATAGAAGAAAACCAGCACAACCCTAGGTTTTTATTTAACACGGTGGCTAAATTAACAAAAAATAAATCGTCAGTGACTTCTGATCCTGTATATCAGCATAGCAGTGATGAATTTATGAACTACTTCACATATAAAATCCAAGATATTAGAGAAAAAATTATAACAATGCAATCAGAAGTGAAACCCGCTGAACAAACTAACTACAGCGCCCTTAAGGAGAAAATGCAATTATTTTATACCGTAGATCAAGATGAGCTGTCTAAAATTATTAGATCATCTAAATCAACAACATGCATACTAGACCCTATACCTACAAATCTACTGAAAGAGATGCTCCCAGAAATTATAGATCCTCTTCTTGGTATTATTAACTCATCTCTGACATTAGGACATGTGCCTAAAGCATATAAGGTGGCTGTTATAAGGCCCCTTGTCAAAAAACCCCAACTCGACCCTAGAGAACTAAGGAACTACAGGCCTATATCGAATCTACCTTTCATATCTAAAGTTCTGGAAAAAGTAGTTTCAACTCAATTATGCTCCTTCCTCCAAAGGAATGACATCAATGAAGAATTCCAGTCTGGATTTAGAGCATGTCACAGTACAGAGACTGCTTTGATCAGAGTTACAAATGATCTGCTATTGGCGTCTGACCGAGGTTGTATCTCGTTATTGGTGCTGCTAGACCTTAGTGCTGCATTCGATACCATTGACCACAGCACACTCCTACATAGACTCGAAAATTATGTCGGCATTAAGGGAATAGCTTTGAAATGGTTTAAATCTTATTTATCCGACCGTTTTCAATTTGTAGCAATAAACAATGAGGTGTCACGCAAATCGCAAGTCCAGTACGGTGTACCACAGGGCTCAGTCTTAGGGCCTCTGCTCTTCGCATTATACATGCTACCTCTAGGAGATATAATAAAGCGACACGGAGTTAGCTTTCACTGTTATGCTGATGATACTCAACTTTATATTTCCTCGAAGCCTCATGAAACACAGCAGTTCCATCGAATAATGGAATGCATAGTCGATATAAAAAACTGGATGAGTAACAACTTTTTATTACTGAACTCGGACAAAACGGAAGTGTTACTTATTGGACCGAAAACTGCTATAAGTAACAACCAAGAATACTGTTTAACTATTGACGGATGTTCCATAAAACCCTCGTCGTCAGCAAAGAATCTTGGCGTTCTATTCGATAGTAATCTGTCATTTGAGAGCCACGTCGCCAACACCTGTAAAATTGCGTTTTTCCATTTTAAGAATATATCTAAACTACGTCATATGCTGTCAATCTCAGATGCAGAGAAGTTAATTCATGCATTCATGACATCAAGACTAGATTACTGTAATGCACTGTTAGGTGGTTGCCCTGCAGGCTTATTACAAAAACTCCAACTGGTCCAAAACGCGGCAGCTCGAGTTCTTACACGTACAAAAAAGTATGAACATATTAGCCCGGTTCTGTCAACCTTGCACTGGTTACCTATAAAGCATCGCGTTAACTTTAAAATCTTGCTTATTACCTATAAAGCCTTACATGGTTTAGCTCCTCAGTACTTGAATGAACTCCTTTTGTATTACAGTCCTTCACGTGCATTACGCTCTCAGGCGTCCTGTCAGTTGGTAATACCTAGAATTTCAAAATCAAGTGCAGGTGGTAGATCCTTTTCCTATCTAGCGCCTAAACTTTGGAATAGTCTTCCCTGCACTGTCCGGGAGGCAGACACACTCTGTCAGTTTAAATCTAGACTAAAGACGCATCTTTTTAATCTTGCATACACTACTCTTCCATAATATAAATCTTCAGAGGGTTTAGGCTGCATTAGTTAGATCAACCGGAACCAAAAACACAACTGATGTACTTGTTGCATCAAAGAGTACAGAACAGTACTCTACTCTCAGCCAGTCTTGTCTCATTGTTCCAAGGTTACCACAGCGAGCAGGATGCAGTTCATGGCCTGACCTGATGGTAGAGCGGAGAATGGGAAGTGGGGACCTGACAAGAGCTGAGATGATAGAGCTGGATAAAGAAGGACGCGGTCTCTTGACATGTCTTCACCACAAAACTTCAAATGCTATTAGATTATTAATGATAATCTTAAACTATAATTTATTTTATTATTAAGTTTATTTATTTTATTTAGCCTTGTTGTGCAAGTTCTCTGGAGCTTGTGCAGAGGCAGCAGCTTTTGCCAGAGGGGAACTGGAATCCCCTGGTTGGGCCTGGGTTCTCCTGAGGTTTTTTTTCTCGATTAGAGTTTTGGGTTCCTCGCCACCGTTTGCATACTGTTTTTGCACTATCTGCCTGACCGGGGGGGCTGCTTTAGAATTTTAAAGTTTTACTTAATTAATATTGCATATAGGAATTTATAGTCTGTTATATTTGACCTGTGCTTCTCTCTCCTTTATCCTAAATGTGTGCTCTCAGTGAGTGTGTGTGTGTGTGCGTACTTGTCTGTGTACGTACGTGTGTGTGTGTTGTGTGTGTGTGCGTGCGCATGTGTGTGTGTGTGTGTGTCTCTATGTCTATGTGTGTTAGTACGTGTGCATATTGTGTGTGTGGAGTGTTTTGTATGTGGGTATGTCTGTCTTCTGTGTTTTCAACCTTTTCTTGTTTCTGCAGGTACAACTTTAATTATTTTGCTTATAGTCAATATGTCTCATGTACAGCTGCTTTGTAACAATGAAAATTGTAAAAGCGCTATATAAATAAAGTTGAGTTGAGAGTTGAGTTGAGTTCAACAGAACAACAAAGTTAAATAAACTTTAATGGTGAGCATGTTCATGTAATACAACCAATCAGCACGGAGAAATTTCTGATATTAAGCAGTCCCGTGACCGTTTTTGCAGCATCTTTCCTCTAGGGCTGTACCAGAATATTCAAATATTCATTCTGTGGGTTGGCATTCTATTTTTAATTTTAAGATTCAAATATTATTTTTTTCCTAACACCCGGCATCCCCGTGAAGCGATTCGCATTCGCGCTTGAATATGAATCTCCCATAAGTGAACGTCATGATTTAGTTGATCTGAAGAAGACAAAAGTGTGGGAACACTTTAAATTCAGTGAGGACAAGACAAAGGCAGTGTGCCAAATATGCGGTTTGAAACTGGCCTACCACAACAGCACATCAAGTTTGAAAAATCACATGAGTTCTGTAAGTAGTATGCCTATAAAATGCTAGTTTGTGATTTATTATGTGTTCAACTTTATGTGCGTGTTGCGCAGATCTGGTTATGTTATCAAAACAACACGAAAGCAATTAATGAAAGATGCTTTGCGCTGTTCGGTCTGTGAAGCACTGCATGATGTCCGACAAACCTAATATTTGGAGCAGTTTGGGACCCGGTAAGGAGGACAGGTTGCATGTCACTATGTCGCACATATCCAAAGTTTTTTTTCTTACTGTGACAGAATGAGGAATTTAAACAGTCTCATGCCAGTCATGCGTTTATATGCGTCTCTGGCGCAGTTGGCAATCAAACTGCGTTCTGTTAACTTTATTAGAGAGAAGAATATGTTCAGCCCCTTCCTCCGATTATTCGATGTTGATTACTACCGAAGCTTCGAAGCTCAAAAAATGGTATTCGGTACAGCCCTACTTTCCTCCACACTATCGCCTACTCTCTGCTGGTATTTATCCCAGTTAAAGGGGGGGGGGGTACCCAGGGTTCGGGCTCGGACAGCATGCCAAATATGCTTTATCATATATGATAACATGTTAATGAGAATGTGAGAGTACAGATTTTAGAGAGTAAATGACAGAACTTTCATTTTTGGGTGCTATCCTTTAACACATTGTTTCCCAATTTTAGTCCTAGCTGGAGAGACACACAGCCTGAAAGTATGCCCCAGCAGATGTACACCATATTAGATGCCAAAGAAAATACAATGAGATGTTTAAAATACAGGCTGCAGTCAAGGAAGAAGAAACTTACAGTGAAAACAAAATGCATAAATGTATTACTCAGTTTCACCCAGGAACACTTACCACACCGTTTGAGTTATGAACTCCATTCAAGTTGATCTTTGTCACAAAACGAACAAAAGGGGGTGTTTCTGGGTATCTTGGTCCACATTCCATTCTAAGGCTGTACATCCTGTTCTCATAGATTGTCTGCATAAATGAAATAAAAATATAATCACAAGATAGCCCATTACAAGAAACAGTTGCATCAAAAAACTTACATAAAGAATTAGTATACCCAAAATATTAACTATTTATAGGATGCACCGAATGTTCGGCAACCAAAATTATTTGGCCGAAAATAGCAACAATTCAGTGAAAATGCAAAAAAAACATGTTCGGTATTCGATATTCAGTCTAAGGCTAATCGTTTCATTTTTATTAGGCTTCAGCCAAGAATTTTAATTTCGGTGTATCCCTATTTAATAAGACGTTTGACGACCATTTGTCTAATACACCATTCAGCTTCAAACCTATTCACTTTTAACACCGTTTGTTTCCCAGAATATCTTTTAGTTACTTCATTGCTGATGATGGAGTAGTTAAGTACTGCTTAATCTTCTAATAATCATGAAGCCCAATACTCTTGACTTTTCAAATACGACCGCAAAAATCTCATTAAAATATCAGACTAAAAAAGGCAACAACATAGAATGTTGTTCTAAAAAGCCATGATGCCCAAGCATTTTTTTTACTCATCTTACTCATCTTTACTCAAAGTATATTTTTAAAGAAAATGATAAATGTAACATATTTTTAAATGCTAAAAACTACCAGTTACCGTAATGATAATCAATATTGTCAGTATAACAAAATAATATTAAACTTTTAACTAAAGAAATATAAATAAATCTGTTAACCTGGTAGCCATTTGAAAGGGACTGGTGTGTTTCCTCAAACAAAATCAACCTTAATGTAAAGATCTGTGTGTGTTTATAGCTGTTTCTCCTATCTGGGTGAGGATTCCAACCTGAATCCACACCAACTCACGGGGACTTGTGTCACTGTGGGGACTAACATTGAGGTCCCCACAGGTAAACTAGCTTACAGAATATAAAGAACAATATTTTCTGAAAATCTATCCACCTTATTTTTGCCGTAAATGCGGGCGCCGCCATCTTTGAGCTGTTTGTGTTTAGACTTCTGGTCGTATTGCGAGTGAGACGAGTGTGCTGTTTTGACTGGCTAGTTAATATTTATTATGGAACCCAAAGGTACAAGCTTAATGTGTACAGTTAGAGGTTGCCATAATAGCTGGTACAAACCCAAAAACAATGTCTACAAAATATTTGTTTTGACCATAATCATTGCACCAGAGCTGAATCTGGATGTCGCCAAAGTCTGTTTACAGAAGTCGTGCCATTCGGTGGCCATGTTTGCAACGGCTCTGGGCAGTAAAGAGCAAGTCCACAGTCTTATCTACTTGAACGGGGGAAGGCAGATACAGTATTTTAAAATTTGCTGGCAAAAAAAAAAACACAATTAAACAGCATATTTCCTATTAATAATTAAACCTTATAACTATACCATAACTTGGGTTTGCTAAGCATAGATTGTGCTAAGTATCACCTTTTTCGAGATCAGTTCATCTACTGTGCATGCACACAGGCTGGCAAGTGCCTCACGAGAGCCCCGCCCCAGAGAATCGTCAGTCAATACTGATTGATGATTGGCTCGTTTCACTGGAAGGCGGGACGTCTTTCTTCGCTAGAGCGCCCATACTGAGCTTTATATTCCTCCCCATTCATTGGTTGCGTCCGAAATTGCCTACTTCCATACTATATAGTAGGTGAAAATGAGTATGAGTCATGAACAGTATTGTCCGAAACCTAAGTATGCAAAAAAAGTAGGCGAGAAATACCCGGATGGTCTACTACTCCCGCCGAGATTCGTGAGTGTAGATTGGATGATGCCACGGGAGCTGAGCAACGGTCAAATTTCAAAAGTAAATCAAATAAATATAGCGGAAAACTTTAAGGCGTTTTCTTTAAGGCCTTTCTCCTAGACAATTTACCTGCTTGACTAAAGCCCTTTTCACACAGAGATCCTGGCAAATACATGGAAAATGTGTCCAGGAATTTGTCCCGGGATCGTTAGATTTTGTTCATTCACACTGCCAGTGATTTTCTGGAATCTGTGCATGCGACACGTGACGTAATATACTGCAATGTAATGTTATGTGCATTTTTTTTTGTCATGAAAATAGAGTTGATCACGGTGAAAGATATTTCCTTGCGGTGTTTTTAGGTGGCCTATTTAGTGCGTATGGTTATTATTCTGTAGCATATATTGTTGCCTTTTGCAAATGACAAAGACATCAATGTTAAAACAAACTTTGTTATTTATAATTTTCATTGGTAAATGCAGAAAAACGAAGAGGCAGAAGAACGCAAGGTAGGCTATAGCCCAACGAGATTAAGCCAAATATAAAATGTCATATGAAAACAAATACAAGCAAATTGTTCAGGTTTGTTCAGTGCAAATTTACACAGCCTTAATTAAAAAATATAACGAAATGCTGCGAAGTTAAAATTAGCCAGTATTTTTGCAACATAGCCTAGTGCAATACAAAAGCCACAGTATAATAATTTTTCAGTAATATGATGTACAAAAATGTGAGTTTAAAAACAAAGTTTTAGAAAAGTTTTTCAGCATTTAGATTTTGTAACCATTTCGGAATAAGATCACGCAGATCGAATGAAAAACCCGTTAATAGGGCCTAAAGCATTGCACATAATGCTCTAAAATCCATAAATAAACTTAAGTCGGTATATGATCATCATGTTTATATTTATAATGTTTTTGTTGAGAAAAACAAAAACATAAATGTTCGGGTGAAAGTTTGGAGTTAGTCTGTTACCAGCGGGTTTCCATCACTCTGGTTTTATTCGCATTTTGCCAGAAACGAGTGATGGAAATGCCAAATTTCAAAAAAACTCACTGAGGTGTTTTTTTCATTTTTTTCGAAAAAGGGTTAATACGAATAATGGAAGATGGAAACCCATTTGCCGAATAAATTCCTCCAAAAAGAGTTACTAACCAGAGTACTGATCTTGTTACACAGCATCAGAAATGTTGTTATGGTCATTCTTCAAATGCCTGAGCAAGTTGTCATGTATTTCTGTAATTGCCTCTTAGAACTGTTTCCCAAACAGCAGGCCTCCACAAAAGCACCGCATTTATTGTGTTTCGTAATCATCTGCTTGTGCAAGTATTATTATATATGAAAATTATTATATTCAGTGGCTTCACTTTTCTTACTGATATTTAGTGGCAGTTTATTAGGAAAGTGACGGTTGACTAGTTGATGGAAACGGATGGAAACGGTGCTTATTATCACATTTCGGATCTATCCGGGATGCATTCGCGTTCACACAGAAGGCACTTTGGCAATTTTTTGGCAATTTTCCGGGATCAGCGGGTGTGAATGGGGTTTAACAGATACAGGATTTGCACTTACATTACATTTTCATTAATTTGGCAGACGCTTTTATCGAAAGCACATTTAAAATTTTGTCAACACGCTAAACAGTACTTATAGCTTGTAGTTTACCAGGCCATGTTACTAGGAGGATTAAAGCTGAATTAAGCAAGGGAGAGAATGAACAACACGAAATCATTTTTATTTAACAGACATAAAAACAGACAGTTATTGGTTAGAATGTTTTTAGTTGTTTTTAGAAAGTTGGATGCTGCAGCTCGGTGGAGACCTGCGAATGCGATACAAGAGCAACCAGCTGTCTCAATTCTTCCCTTTTTAGTTGTAAGGATCCAGGAATGTTTGCGAATTGGTCATATACAAATTTCGACTGACTTTCCCACTGTGCATTAACTGGTAACTTATTTCTCTGTGCTTCTTAGTTGCGCATCAAAGAGTAAATACAAAATAATTGAATATATCTTCATATGATATATCGGGTCCCTTCATCCTCCCACTGTGTAATACATTGCAGGTGTGAAAAATATTCCCCAGAGCAGTTTTAATAGTGCTTTGAGCGTGCTATTCATCACTTCCATTGATTTCCACCGGCCGGCTAATAAAACGGAAGTCTCAACACAAAAAGGAAGTACGTCACATCGTTTCCTTCCGTATTCAAAAATAAGGTGGATAAATGGCAAGTTTTCTGTGATGGTTAGGTTAGATAAACTGTACAGTTTGTACAGTATAAAAATTATGCTGATAGATATTCCCCACAGTGATAATAAACCAGACATGTGTGTGTAAATGGTCCTTTAAAAACGCTACGAGGATGAGAACATCAGTCATGGACACTTATTTCCCACCCTTTCTTCATTTTTCTTATACTGTACATAGATAATCTGTCAATGTTTTTTGTTTTCTTTTTTTTCATTTGAAAATATCTAGTGGAACATCCAATTACTTTTTTCAAAAGTAAAAATGATCTTAATTTTACTTGTTTAAATTTTAAAGGTGCAGTGACGTGGTGTTGTTTATTGTTTTATACTGTTGTATGAGGTCTACTTATGACGTTCGCGTGGTTTTTACATTCAAAATCATAAAAATCAATAAGTAATAGGCTATTTTCTACCCGGGCTTTGAGGACAGCTCTGCAAATGCTCGGTTTGAATGGGCGTTCCGCAATGAAGGCTTGGAAGTAAACGCCCACTGCTATGATTGGACAGCAGTTTGCGTAGTAAACTTAGTTGGAGCCTTCTGTGAATTTGGAATTTGGACACGTAACGTTAGATTACACATTAGTAGGGCTGCAGCTATCGATTATTTTAGTAATCGAGTATTCTACAGATTTTTCCATCAATTAATCAGGTATTCGGATAATAAGTACTTTTTCTTTATTAAAGAGCAATACTAAATATACAAGAGAAAATAAGACAGGTCTCTTAAAATGAACAACTAATTTGTTTCCTTTTTAGAAAAAATAACATTTATTGCTGAAATTGCATACATTCATATCTGTGAAAACTAAATCCATTTAGTACATTCCATTGCCATATTACATTCAAAATGCAATATAGGCCTAATACAAATGTATACGAGACGACTCGTTCTTCCTGAGTCACATTAAAGATTCGTTCAAAATGAACGAATCGTTCAAGAACGACCCATCACTACTGTGCAGTTTATTCACGCAGACACGCAGAAAAGACAGAGATGACATGTGTAAATAACAAGATTCGGCATCCACTAGTCCGCATCTAGTTTGATGGACTCAATGCAGCCGGAAAACAAGTTTCACTCGCAAAATAGACTAAAACCAAGTAAAATAGCAGTTCACCATTTCAATAAGCTCTCAGTTATTTATCAGCATGAGAAATACGTGTGAGCGTGTGAACAGACTAAAATGTGTGTCTCTCACGGTGAATGCGTGAGACTTGAAAGCCCTGTAACATGAATAGAGTTTAGCGGGCTGTGCGTTAGTAATAACGGTCCGTGGGGAAACGCAGTGCTCCGTGTGTACTGTAGTTAAATGGATTAAACGAGGCTTCGAGGCAACAAAAATTGCCTCGATGATTTTTTGTATTCGAATAACTCGAGTTACTCGAGGAATCGTTTCAGCCCTAGCCTCCATTATTCGCAAATGGTGGATAAAACCTTGAAAAATGATATATGAGCCCACCAAATCACAGAGATGCCGAATACAATTATTACAAATGACTAGAGCTCCCCAGGTATATGGGATGAAATTAATCTCAAATTGATTAACAAATGCATGCACAGTCATCCGTGAACGTGATACAAGTTACACTTGTATTTTACTATTCACAAACAAATGCCTAATGATTTGAATCTGTGAAATTTAGATTTGAATAAACATGAGGCGATTTGTACAAATAGAGGCAGATTTGTGAATACAGTGTTTTATTTTGTGTTCATGTATAATCATTTTGCGCATACCAATGAGAAGTTGTGCATTTGTGTATCCTGCAGCGCGCGTCCATTCATCCTGTTCTGTGCATTCGGATTTTGAGACGTTCTTTACGCGGTTTTGCATTGGACAATCCACACACAAACAACTTCAGATCAACGCACAACCGTGCATAAACTACGGCCTACCACTAGATGGCAGTCTGAAGGAGCGATGCAGAGGTTTGCGGCATTGACTCATTGACGGCATTGACTAGACTTTTTCATTGTCCGTCATTTTGAACAACGTTATCGTTATGTTATTATAAAAAGTGTAAACATATTTTCAGTTCATTTTGAAACTATGGCGAAACAGATTAGATGGTGGTGGGCGAATGGGCGAGAGTCATTTTGATGGATTACAATGAGGGCAATTTGTAATTCCCCTTTATGTCAAATTGGTAGCATCCAATCATTTCCTTTCATCAGAACGTGATCGCAAGTGACCGGAGGAAAGGGCGCATGTTTCCCGATTCATTACTCATAAACATCTCGCCCATTCAGGAAAACGGGATCAGTGGAGGCTCGCGGTGCGGAGCCAGGCGCCGCGCGTGTATAAACAAGTCATTAGACTATGCCGTCTCACCACCGTCTAATCTGTTTCGCCATAGTTTCAAAACGAACTGAAAATATTTTTACACTTTTCATAATAACACAACGATAACGTTGTTTGAGGATCTAATTCTGCAATGCATGCATGTCACTTAATCAGACCCCCGCGTCGTGTGCTCACATACACACAGGCGCGAACAGTGGTACGGTGTTTACAGACTTTTTTCCTTCAGAGAGATAGCGACTAGCGTTATTTTGGATAAACCTTAACTTTAAGTACGGGGAAAATGTTTCTCTGCGTCTTTTCCGTTCAGTGAGTGGCAGAAGCAGCACATTCATAACAAAACAGTGATTTATTAAATGCTTAAAAAACAGCGTTTTCAAGCATCTGTCATTGTTACTGTTATGATTATAAACATTTGTCTGTAATTATAGTTTTATGTCTGACAACAGAAACATTAAATATGTGAACGACTTTATTGGGTATTCAGTTCAGTAAGTTCAGAGAGTAAACGAATGTACATAGTGATGATATCACAACCATGCTAATTGGCACGTAACATCAACGTTGGACCACTGTGACAGGTGAAAATAGATTATGACAGATTTTTTACAAGCCTAGTGAAAATGTCTATCGCCACCTCTGCCGCACCTCACCTCTTCGTCGCTCCGTCAGACTGCCATCTAGTGGTAGGCCATAGTTTATGCACGGTTGTGCGTTGATCTGAAGTTGTTTGTGTGTGGATTGTCCAATGCAAAACCGCGTAAAGAACGTCTCAAAATCCGAATGCACAGAACAGGATGAAGGATACACAAATGCACAACTTCTCATTTGTATGCGCAAAATGATTATACATGAACACAAAATGAAACATTGTATTCACAAATCTGTCTCTATTTGTACAAATCGCCTCATGTTTATTCAAATCTAAATTTCACAGATTCAAATCATTAGGCATTTGTTTGTGAATAGTAAAATACAAGTGTAACTTGTATCACGTTAACGGATGACTGTGCATGCATTTGTTAATCAATTTGAGATTAATTTCATCCCATACAGGTAATACTATCTTTTAGACTGTAAATCGTATTATATTGTATTGTCATTGTGTTGAATGTCTGTACTAGAAGCTTCCAACACCAAAGAAAATTCCTTGTGTGTGCAAGCACACTTGGCAATAAAGCTCTTCTGATTCTGATTCTATCAGTGCATATCAAGCGATCTCTAAAAAAGCAATAGTGACAAACATGTTTTACTCACATAAGATTGCAGCGCCATTCCTATTGGATCCAATATTGATGGCACTGACAGCACTGCTTTTTAATTCGATCCGTGCCTTGTTCACGAAGGAATCCTCGGAGAAATTAAACAAACAACCGCTCCATGTTTTCCCACTTGAGCTAGAACGTCTTTAAAAATAAACTTTAACCCCGCATTCCTAATATCGGAATCCGAATGAAGGTTGTGCAGCGACTGTGTTCTTCCACAACCATGGCACAATATTTAGCCATCTTTAACGACATGTTGGTTTATTGCTTGCTGGCTCTATCTGGTTCCGCACCACTGGTTCCGTCACATGCGAACCAGTGGGCGGGGCTATAGAAGTAGTGGTTGATATTTTTCTTTTGGAGGTGGGGTTTAACCTATCAATGTCGTCATAGATAGGTGCATTCCAGAACCTGCTGTTCGCTGGGCCTGGTGTCAATAACAGTTGTAATCTCAGTAACAAGGGCGTTTTCAGTTCTGACACTTACAACATGATGTTCTTGTGAATACGATTCCCTCTTATATAACAAAAACTCGCGTTAAAATTGTGATTTTAATTCACGGCACCTTTAACAAATCATGCCCTCAGACACAGCTACACAAACACACTAGAGCTGGGCGATATATCGTGCAATTATTATGCTCAGTTTCCTCAATGAATTACGGTTAAATGCCTCAACATCCGAAAGCCAGAGGGCGTTCTTGCGCAGAAACTCTGAATATATGACACAGAAGAAGAACAATTTACACACAATTCCAGGAAATGCCAATGGTCATATTTTATCACTGTTCTTCAAACCTTTTCAGGTATTTTTATGATAATAAAGTTAATTTATAATGATGATGTTTGACGAGTGTTGGTTTTTCAAATGCACGTTATAAACGACTCAATCTCGTAATGATTTTAGATCGAGCAGTATGTCCTACTGATCAAAGAGCCATAGTTCACGGAAGAACTACGCATAAAACACAGAATCGAATTCAGAATCGATTTAGACATGTATAATTAGTGTGGGGACGTTTTCACACATAAGGGTTTGTTTTGGTACCTGGTGCGTCTTCTCTCTTGGTTTGGTTTGTTTGGCATACTGTATGTGAACACGGCAATCGCGCTAGGATCCGCCCAAAAAACAATCGCTCCGAGACCGCCTGAACAAGGTGGTCTCGGCCCGATTGCAAACGAACTCTGGAGCAATTTGCTAGACATGTGAAAGCCAACTGACCCAACGGACCAACGAACCAGACTGTATCACAATGTATGATGGGTAATTATGTAAAGTTGCATGACGCAAAAGTGATTGTTTTGCTAATGGCTCCCATGAAGGAAGGAGGCGGGAACTGGTGAACGTTAAACCAAACTTTTAATAAAATAAACAAACAACAAAACGAAAGTAAAGTGCTGACAGCTCCCTCACAATCGACTGCCGGCCACACAAACACAATAAAACATAACATAAAATCCAGGCCTGGTTCTCTCTTGTCCTTCTCCTCCTTTATTCCCGAGCTCCGCCGTGAGAGACGCAAGACCGGTGCAACGCGCAGTTGACGCTCATTATCACTCGCGTTACCAGCCGGAAAATAAACAGATGCACTCTGACCAATCGAAGGAGAGTTTACTCGCACGTGACTTGTATTAACAAAGTTTGGTCCGTTTGGAAATATTGCCTTGTGAATGCGAACCGAACTAAAATAAATTTCAATATTGTAGAGATTTAACCCCCGGTTTCGGAACAAAGCAATCGATACACAGGTGTGAAAATGCCCTGAATCGCGATATATATCGCCCATCCCTAACACTCACACAAAACAATTTTTTTGTATATGTAAACATACTTTCCAATAAAGCTCTTTCGGATTCTGATTATGTTTCAATGGTTTTGTGAGAATAACCTGGGGGCTATTCCAGAAGGCTGGTTATGTGACATAGCCAGGTACGTTTAAGGGTTAGTTAGCTGATAACCTCAACTTTCGGTTCCAAAAATGGAAATAACTTTCGGGGTATGCAAGTAACATTTCAAGGAAATGTTACTAAGCTTCAGGGATTGTGTGAGCATGTGTGCGCTTTTGATGAGCGTCAAGTGGGGTGGAAGCACAGATTACGTATATTATATTTTACAATTTTACAGCAATATTATAATTACATTTCCAATATCACACATCACATGTCAGCCTTTACAACTAATTTTATTATTAACTTAATTATTTAACCTTTTAAAATGAATTAATCTTGAAATAAAATAATATAAGCTATTATTATTAAACTAATTTTAGGCTTCATGTATTTTTATTTGTATTGAATACTGTATATACTTTGAATTACGTTTATTAAAACAAACAAAATATCGCTGGATATATATGCACACTTTCCAAAAGTTAAAGGATGTTAACTGCAGAACAATTTATTGAACAATTGCATATCGTTACTCTTGTCCACTTAGGCAATATTTGATGCATTGGGTCAAGGATAGTTGTGGCCTAATGGTTAAAGAGCCAGACTTAAAACTCAAAGGTTGCAAGTTCGATCACTTTGCAAGCACTTCAAATTAGTGCACTTGCAAAGTGTTTATTCCAGGGTACAAGATAGCAGTCTAATTCATTGCTCAACACTTTTAAGCACCTTCTCAAACTGTTCTGAAGCATGCTTTTTGGTTATGTTTGTTGGCAGACAGTTATTAGTCAAAGTAGAAAGTAGACGCTCTTGTGGTTGAAAGCGTTTAAACAGCCGCAAAAGACCAACTATGGACATAATGCATAAACGAGGGGAAACAACAAGTCAGGATTTAAACTTTGGCTTAAGACTTAAAAGTTTGGTTCAATGACGAAAAACCAAGCAAGCAGAATGTTTTCTCTCCTTTTACGATTTCTAACACACACTTACAGTGTTCAGCATGTCTCGTGGCTGTCAGAGCAGAAAAAAACCTGCTTCCCTCTGTATGTTTATCTGCCCCGGTCGCGTCCATTTGTAAATTGTGTGCACTTACTTCGTCCATTTGAAAGATCGACCAAAACGCATCTTAATACGACGTATAAACAGAGTCTGACCCACAGACACATTTAAGCAGGAAAGTTAACGTGCACGTTTTAGCCAGAAGTTTGGTCTTTCAACAAGGCATGGCTGCAGAGTGCAAGTTGCTCCGTCTCACATGCAGCCTCAGAGGGAGAGAAATTCTCCAGTGCAGAAACGGTATTGATAACGCCAGAGTTTATCTAGCTATACAATGCGGACAACTGTAATAATTTAGCTGCTGGGCTCGTCACCAGGTTTTCGTGCCCGTGCATACATGTAGCCTAAACTATGTGGTTGAAGGCTCGCTAACAATAGATTACTTGCATTCTCACGTAGCATCATATTTAATAAATGAAATATACAAGGCTAGATTAAGAACGAAGGATAAAACAAATTTTAGTCGTACTGTTTTCTTGTTAAGTTATCAGGTAGTTAAAAAGTTAGCAGGCAAAGGGGAACATCACAGTGTTATGCCGCAAGAGGCAGCGTTCCACAACAATGCTTAGCTGCTTACAGATGCACCTAGCTGTTAATCGGCCTAATTTGCGGCACAATCGGCTGATGGCAATTAATTAAAATATATCATATCGGCCAGCCTCTAATACTGTTCACATATTTAAATCAACAACAAAGAACTTTGGCGTATGGTTCCCCCATGTGGTTAATAAGCGCAATTGTCTGTTATCAATGTCGTAAATACTGTCAATGTATAAGCTTCCACATGGGCAGCTAAATACACATGAAATGTTTGACTAAGCAGAAACTGCTGTTACATCATGTCACTTCATAAACTGTGCATGTACTAAAGCACTCTTTTGGCTCCCGCGGGGTATACTACTGATATAGCTCAAACTAGATTCTGAGGTAGCAGCTGGTAGTGTTGTTTTTGGCGGCCTGTTTTAATTTTAGTCTAGTCTTTGTGTCAAGCTTTCATTTTAGTTTTTATTAGTTTTAGTCACGTTCACACTCTTTTTAGTCTAGTCAAGTTTCAGTCGACTAAAAGTCTGAGCATTTTAGTCTTATTTTAGTCAGAATTATCCATGACTATTTTCGTCTAGTTTTAGTCGACGAAAACTGATGACATTTACTCTAGTTTTAGTCAATGAAAATTGTATTTTAGTCTCTTTTTAGTAATGCAATTCTATTTAACCCAGTCAATATAGTATAAGTATATAGTATACCTAGTAGTATAGACGAAACCAAAATTTTCTTTTAGCCAAACCCATTTCAAACAAGGTTATCTTATATTACTGTTACCTTATAGACTCAAGAATACATCCATTCCAGACACGGAAGACGCTCTGATTTGAATTTACGTTCATCGGTAGGGGTGGGAATCTCTAGGCACGTCACGATGCCATTCGATTTTTTTTTATTTAGGTTTATTTGAAAGGGACCATGTACAATTATAGCATTAATGTTTCCATTTCATGCATTGTACCGAATTTAGCCCACAGGCTAATTTCCATCCGCAGTCCCTTGGCAGGTAAACATAAATTAAAACACAGATATAAATATACAATACACTAGAACAATACAATATAGTTACTTATACACATCCCGTCAGAGCAAGAAAAAATAAAATTAAAAAAAGGGGTTCAATTTTACTTTAAACAAATCAATAGATGTACACACCCTGATTTATTCAGGTAAAATATTCCAATTAGTAAGAGCTTTCACTGAGAAGGAGGATAGTCCAAAAACAGAGCGACGAAATGGAATCACACAGTCACTAGTAGAGGATGATCTAGTGTGTCTAACAGAGATTGTAGAACGAAGGTGGACAAAATTCCGAAAAATGGGGGGGCCAGACCATTTAAAATTTTATAAACCATACACAAATTTGAAAAAAGTTTAAAATTGTCAAAACTTAATAAATTATGTTTCTCTAAAATCCTACAAAAGTGATAGCGAGTAGGCTTCTGATCTAAAATTTTTAGAGTCTGTTTATAAAGAGAGTGTAGTGGTTTGACGACTGTCTCTCCTGCTTGACTCCAGCATGTTAAACAGTATGATAGATGAGAATAAATTGTAGCGTGCATAAAGGTTTTCGCTACACCCATTGGAAGACAATGTCTAATTTGCCTAAAACTGTACAAATTATATTTTATGGTTCTCACCAGTTTCTTAACATGTTTCTTGTAGTTAAGATTTGAATCCAGCAGCAAGCCTAAATAATTTAGCTCTGTAACAGCTTCAATCTTCTCACCATTAATGAAAATATCTGTACCAGAAAAACAAGCATTCGTTTTAGAGAAAAACATATCTTTTTTTTTTTTTTTATTTAAGTTAAGGCATGACTGCTCTAACCACTGTGTAATCATATCCATCACAGCGTTTAGTTTTCCAGCTACTAACTCTGCTGTTTTTGCGTATGCGAAGATAACAGTGTCGTCAGCATACATTTGCACCTGCATCCCTTCACACTGTTGTGGGAGATCGTTAATATACAAGCTAAATAATAAGGGTCCCAATATTGCTCCTTGGGGAACACCCATCTTGCAATTTAAATTAGTAGAGCGAGATCCTTTAATTTTTACACATTGCTGTCTATCTGATAAATATGATGAAATCCATGTTAAAACTGCTGATGAAAGGTTAAACTTAGACAATTTAGAAATGAGGACTTGTGATTTACAGTATCGAAGGCTTTACGCAAGTCTAGAAACACAGCACCAATTATCCCACCTTTATCAAGCCTGAATTTTATTTGCTCTGTTAAGTGCAAAATAGCTGTTTCAGTAGAATAATTAGCTCTAAAACCAAATTGCATACAGTGTAATCCAGTCTTTGCTGAGTTGAGATAAATTGTTCGAGAACTATCTTTTCCACAACTTTGGATACCACTGGCAGAATGCTGATAGGTCTATAATTGCTAACCTCCGATTCTGATTCAGAGGGCTGCGATGCGATGATAAAACGATTCTCTGTGCATCTTTTTCCTATACAAATTTTCCTTTTCTTGCTGCGTGACTATTAAAATCAAAGTATTTGTAATTACCCAGACCGATTTTACTTCCAATATCCTTTATTAATAAAACAAATGGAAGTGATTTCGCAAGTCAACTGGAAGGTTACATTTGCCAGCAATTGAACCAACAGGAAAAGAGTGACTGCTTTTGCACATAGCACTGGTGCTAGAGAGGTTTAAAGTTTGGTAGCACAGGCCAAATAGTAGGAGCACAAGTATAAATTGTCTGTTGTCATCATTAAAAAAAATGATGGAAGTGCAGTTCATCATGAGAAGTCAGGTAACTGACAAAAGACATCCATGTTACATACAGATGGATAAATTAGGGCCATATCATTTTTACACTACCTAAATTTGTTTAAATTTTTCTAATTTGTCTGTTTTTCCTTTTTTACTATATAATAGTGGTATATTTGTCAACATAAATTACTGTAGTATACTATAGTATTTGCTATAGTAATCTGCAGTAAAATTCTTAGATACTATCGTGTTTTTGAACTTTACTATAGTATACAGTGTTTATCAATTTACTACAAGGGCACTACAATTTTCAATAGCAAATATTATAATTCAGTTAAGTATTTTTTGTCTGAGTGTTGAATTTAATGGGACTTTTATTTTGACGGGTCTTTGGGAAGACACTTGAGTTTTTGTGTTTGCCGATAGCTTCACTCAAACAGTAAAACGATCGTAAAATAAACTCTCGGAGCAACTCTGGAGATGAAGTTCATATCCTCATACAGTGCAGACGCAGATAGATCCTCGACCATCACTCGTGTTGTATGTTAAACTGTGCACATAATTCACTCAGACACGCAGAACATCCAGATGACATTTAAATAACAGGATTCCATTCCGCATCTAGGTTAAAGCATCAGACGAAATAAAGTTATAACATTTTGTCTCGTCTTGGTTTGGTCAACGAAAATGAAGAGACATTTTAGCATAGTTTTTATTTTTGTAAACAACATTTAGTCTCATTTTTATTCGTCAACAATATTGCATTATACATTTAATTATAGTCATCGTCACCTGACCAGCATTTACGTTGCATCTCGTCTTGTTTTCGTCGCGTGATAAAGGTTCGTTGACGATCATATTTAGTCATAATTTTCATTGACGAAAGCAACCCTAGCAGCTGGTTGTTACCACGCTAGCTACATAACACATTTGCAGTCACCCGAAACACAACCCATGGACGTGAATGTGTTTAGTTACCAACACAAATAATTTTCTGTAGCTATATTTTTGGAAACACACTCGGGACCAGGCGTTGTGCTTCGTGTAATAGGTGCAATCACTAACTTATACTCAACTCGCTATGGGAATAGTACCTAGCATAGTAACTATAGATACCGATAACATTAGTCTATGTGCATGAACTAAGGAATCAGCAACTTTTGACCATAAAACATTTATTGTGGTTTGGAAGTCACTGTTTACAAGCATAACACTCAATTCATGATCATGCTACATAAGCTATTGAGACCCGGCAACATTAAATAATCTCTAGTCTACTTTACGGTTATAAATTGTGAACCAGTAACATTAGTGCGCCAATAAACAACCTGAGCACAGCCTTATAACTAATAAGCTCAAACGTACAGGACAGTAAGAAAAAATGTACATATAAGACTTTCAAATACAGTTGCAGGAAGGCTAACGTTAGGTCTCCATTCATTTTGAAACCCGTTGCCTCTTCCAGCTCGTGCCACCGTGTAAAGCCCATTGCACATTGAGTCCGAAATTTGCGTTCGAAATTCCTCACGTTGTGTCAATCACATATACACACTGCCTCCGATATTTTGTCCGTCATAAAAAATTCGGACCGGGTTCGATTTTCTGCCTTTTTCGCATCCGTAGCAAGCATTTTGAGTGGCCATTTTGAACAATTCAGAGACACCGTTCAAAGGAGAGCCAAATACGTACTATGTATGTGCAAAGTCCGTCAGATATTGATTCACGTTCGGGCTCGTGTCAGATCACTCTCTCTCTTTTCCTCTTTGTATTTTTGCTTGCTCTGCCATGGTAATGGTTTGGAGACTTGCGCTGAACTAGATTGTTTTGTCTTATTGTTAGATGTTTGCTAACTTCACCCAGGCTTCATGTAAAACGTGACGTATGCTGTAAAGCAGGTGATGGACAGGGCTTGTGAACCTACCCGCACACCAAAGTTACAAGTGTGATTTCAACCAATAGAGGGCTGCTTAGGTAGCAGCGGTAGTAAAATTCGTCCAGTTAAGAGTTGTCCTACCAATAAAAAAAATGTTGAGATTATTTCAAGGTTGAAAAACTCTCTGTTGTTGCTTTATATTCTTATTATAACTTTAAATCCCTTTACATGGAAAGATACATAAAAAAACTAAGATTTAAGGTTTTTCATACTGACTGTATTCCTTAAAGGTGCCATGAATTAAAATCACAATTTTAACCCGAGCTTTTGTTATATAAGAGAGAATCGTATTCACGCGAACATCATGTACTGTAAGTGTCAGAACTGAAAATGCCCTTGTAACAGATTACATCTGTTATTGACACCAGGCCCAGCGAACGCCAGGTTCTGGAATGCACCTATCATTGATAGATTGAACACCGCCTCCACAGAAAAATATCAACGACTACTTCTCTAGCCCCGCCCACTGATTCACGCATGACAGAACTTAAGTATCATAAATGCGCGGAACCAGATAGAGCGAGCAAGTAATAAACAAACATGCCGTTAAAGAAAGCTAAATACTGTGCCATCCCTGGTTGTGGAAGAACAGTCGCTGCATAAGCTTCCTTCGGATTCTGAAATTAGAAATGCGTGGTTAAAGTTTATTTTTAAAGACGTTCTAGCTCACGCGGAAAAAACATTGAGCGTTTGTTCGTTTCATTTCTCCGAGGATTCCTTCGTGAACAAGGCACAGATTGATCGATGCTGGATTTGTGGAGAGACAGATTAAAAAGCAATGCTGTACCGTCAATATTGAATCCGACAGGAATGGCGGAGCAATCTTATGCGAGTACAACATTGTCACGATCTGTCACGACCGAGGGGTGTGGCAGCGAGGAGAAGAACCCAGTTGCAGGCAGCAGCAGTGATGGGGTTAACAGGGATATTTATTTAAACAAAGAAACACAAAACAAAGACCCAAGATGGGGTATAACAGAATAAACAAGATATAATACAAGGGACAGGACATAGACTAACTAACACTAGACTTACATAACATTAGGCAAGAACAAAACTGAACTAACACTAACACTTACTAAGACTGACAGAATTGTAACAACAGGAACTCACGGTGAACATACGAGGAACAGCGGTACACAGAAATACACAGGTACAGGGTACAACCACATACAATCACAGAGCACAGGACAATGAAACATGAGGGCATTTTATAGAGAAGACAAACGAGGGATGATAACACGGCAGGTGAGGGTAATGAAGCACGGCAGGAAAGCAATACGGGAAACAAGAGGGGCGGGGCCAATGACGAGACACGAGAAAGCACATGGATTGTCAAAAGATAAACACCCCATGACTTTCTCACATTAAACATAAGGGACCTGTCACGATCCTGCCACAAGACTAGAAAATCCTGAACAAGAAGGCAGGACCATGACACAACATATTTGTACTATGCGTCACAGCTACTTTGTTAGAGATTGCTTGATATGCCCTGAGCCCTATTCGCAAGGGATTAGTGTTACCTGGGGACCTCTAGTCATTTGTAATACTTGCAGAGGTTGTCTGTGATCTTAATCCCATGAGAATCGGCCATGTCTGTAATTTGTAAAGTAAAAATTCCCCCACAAATGACCTACCATATTTTGACAAACAACTAGGTCCTATGATAATATTAGTCCCGTGCGAATCGGCATCTCTGTGATTTGGCGGGCTCATACATAATTTTTCAAGGTTTTATCCACAGTTTACAAATAATGGAGGCTGTTTTGAAGTGTTTTGGTATTATTTTGGGTGTTGGGTCATATACATAAGTTACTGGGAGTCTCCCATTTGTTTATTTATCATGGAAACTCTCGTAACATTTGAGATAAGTGATCGCAGTGATCTTCTGTACGGTTCGCAATCACGGGTCTCAAATGCTGACAGGTACAGTCATATATCATTAAACACCATACAACTATACTGCCGTCCAAAGGCAAAGCGCAGTAACTACACATTTGGTCAAAATTGAGTTAAGGTCTGTAACAGGCTTTGTGACATCTGCTCTGTCTTGTGACAAAGTCTCCTGGTTCAATCTTATCCCGTTTCTGAGAAACGAGAGTTAAAATTGCAGCTAGGGATACTCATTTCGGTTAATTTCCCTAACCGAGAACCGAAACTTGTTATCCAAACATTAACTGTTAACCAATAAGATTTTAATAATAATTTGGAATTTAAAAAATACATGCTGCGTCTCATTTTGAAGTCTGCATCCTCCGGAGGTCGCGTTTGTCCGCCTCATACGCCTTCACATGCGACATCCGGAGGACGAAGACTTCAAAATGAGAACAAAGCTAAAGTTGACGAGGGTCTGTGACATGTTAAAAATACAAACATTTTTTTCAAAGATTTATTTTAACATGCAAACTGCAGCATAACGAATACATCAACAACAGCACCTGCATTCACATACTCACGAACCTGCAGCGTTTTGAAAAGCGTTTTTAAAAAATTAACAAATTATGACAAAACAAATACACAGAAGAACCGGTAAAGTTTATTTCCGTCAGAAAGTTTTTCATCAAATAAAAATAGCAGGCCTACCCCAATCCAAAGCTTGGAGTTTTTATTTAATAAAGTAACATGTTTACGTGTTGTGGTGACAGTCTGGAGCTTGTTGACAATTAGACCCACGGCAGATAACACCCTTTCAGATGGCACGGATGTCCCGGGAATGTAGAGATAACGCCTCAGGAAGCGCGTCACGTTTGCTTTCCACCAGCCTGTATTAGCTAAAAATATATAGCTACATCTGATCTGTTATACCACCCAAAATACAAACATAATTTTTTACTTATTCATATTTCACATTCGTATTTTTAGAATAGAATGAGCTTTATTTGCCAAGTATGTTTCCACATACGAGGAATTTGTTATAGTGACAGAAGCTCCACAGTGCAACAGAAAGACAGCAACAGGAGAGAACACGGATGAAAAAAATATATATAATAATAATAATAATATACAATAATATAGCAATAGGCAATGTACAAAACAGCAAAAACACAATATACAATATAGACAATTATGTATGTACAGGTCTGATATGTGCAAATATGGTGAATAAATAATGTAAAATAGAGTTGTGTGTTCCGCGTTTAATGTCAAGTGTTCATAAGATGGATTGCCTGAGGGAAGAAACTGTTCCTGTGTCTGGTCGTTCTGGTGCTCAGTGCTCTGTAGCGTCGACCAGACGGTAACAGTTCAAAAAGGGAGTGTGCTGGGTGTGAGGGGTCCAGAGTGATTTTACCAGCCCTTTTGCTCATTCTGGATGAGTACAGTTCTTGGAGAGTGGGGATGGTTGTATCAATGATATGCTCAGCAGTCCCGACTACCCTCCGTAGTCTTCTGAGATCAGATTTGGTAGCTAAGCTGAACCAGACAGTTATAGAAGTGCAGAGGATGGATTCGATGATGGCAGAGTAGAACTGTTTCAGCAACTCCTGTGGCAGGTTGAACTTCCTCAGCTGGCGAAGGAAGTACAGCCTCTGCTGGGCCTTTTTAACAATAGAGTCAATGTGAGTGTCCCACTTCAGATCCTGAGAAATTGTGGTGCCCAGGAATCTGAATGACTCCACTGCAGTCACAGTGCTGTTCATGATGGTGAGTTTGGGGAGAAGAGGGGGCTTTCTCCTGAAGTCCACGATCATCTCCAGTTTTAAGCGTGTTAATCTCCAGGTTGTTAAGACTGCACCAAACAGCCAGCTCCTTGACCACCTGTCTGTAAGCAGACTCGTCACCGTCCTGAATGAGGCCGATCAGTGTGGTCACGTCTGCAAACTTCAGGAGCTTCACAGAGGGGTCTTTAGATGTGCAATCATTCGTGTAAAGGGAGAAGAGCAGTGGGGAGAGAACACAGCCCTGAGGAGCTCCAGTGCTGATGGTGCAGGTGTTGGATTTGAATTTACCAAGCTTTACTAACTGCTGCCTGTCTGTCAAGAAGCTGTTGATCCACTGACAGACAGAGGTGGGGACGGAGAGCTGTGTCAGTTTATTCTGAAGGGTGTCCGTGATGATGGTGTTAAAAGCGGAGCTGAAGTCCACAAACAGGATCCTCGCATAGGTCCCTGGTCTGTCCAGATGCTGAAGGATGAAGTGCAGTCTAATGTTGACAGCATCATCCACAGACCTGTTTGCTCTGTAGGCAAACTGCAGGGGGTCCAGTAAGGGACCAGTGATGTCCTTCAGATAGGCCAAAACCAGTCTTTCAAATGATTTCATGGCCACAGACGTTAGAGCCACAGGTCTGTAGTCAATAAGTCCAGTAATTTTGGGTTTCTTTGGGACTGGGATGATGGTGGAGCATTTGAAGCATGAGGGGACTTCGCACAGCTCCAGTGATCTGTTGAAGATCTGTGTGAAGATGGGGGCCAGCTGGTCAGCACATATTTTTAGGCAGACTGGTGACACACCGTCTGGGCCTGGTGCTTTCCTTCTTTTGTTCTTTCTGAAGACCTGGTGCACATCTTCTTCAGTGATCTGAATTGTAGGTGTGGGAGAGAGGGGGGTTGCTGAAGGTGTGAATGGTTGTCTGGAGAGGTGTTCAGGGCGGGTGTGGGGTGTTTTTGCAAACCGGCAATAAAACTTGTTCAAGTCGTCAGCTAGTTGTTGGTGCTCCAAAGTGCTGGGGGATGGTGTCTTGTAACTGGTGATATCTTTCAGACCTTTCCACACTGAAGCAGGATCACTGGAAGAGAATTTGTTCCTTAAGTTGTCAGAATAATTCCTCTTTGCCCCTCTGATCTCCTTTTACAGTGTGAATTTGGCCTGTTTATACAAGACTTTGTCCCCTTTCCTGTAAGCATCTTCTTTGGCATGACAGAGCTGTCTGAGTTTTGCTGTGAACCACGGTTTGTCGTTGTTGTAAGTTAGATAAGACTTGGTAGGGATGCACATATCCTCACAGAAACTGATATATGAAGTTACAGTTTCTGTCAGCTCGTCCAGATCGGTGGCAACAGCTTCAAAAACAGTCAAATCAGTGAAAGAGAAACAGGCTTGTAAATCCTGCTCTGTTTCAATAGTCCATCTTTTAACAGTTCTTAATACAGGTTTTGCAGATTTAAGTTTCTGCCTGTAGGATGGGATAAGATGAACCAAACAGTGATCAGAGAGTCCTAAAGCTGCTCGTGGAACAGAGTGATATGCATCATTTATTGCTGTGTAACAGTGATCCAATATATTACTGTCTCTCGTGGGACATGTGATGTGCTGTCTGTATTTTGGCAGTTCGCGGGAGAGATTTGCTTTATTAAAGTCCCCGAGAATAATTAAAACCGAGTCTGGGTGTTATTGTTCTGTGTCTGTGATCTGATCAGCGAGTTTCTGTAAAGCTGAGCTCACGTGCGCTTGCGGAGGAATGTAAACACTCACGAGAATGAACGAACAGAACTCCCGCAGCAAGGAGAATGGCTTGCAGTTAATGAAGAGTGTTTCTAGATCTGAACAGCACATCTTCTTTAACACGGTTACATCTGTACACCACCTCTCATTGATGTAAAAGCACGTCCCGCCGCCGCGCGATTTCCCCGTTGATTCTGCGTCGCGATCTGCTCTGATCAGCTGGAAGTTAGGAAGTTGTACCAGCCGTTCAGCCAGGTTTCCGTGAAACACAGAGCAGCAGAGTTAGAAAAGTCCTTGTTAAACCGGGAAAGCAGAAGGAGTTCATCCGTTTTGTTGGGTAGAGAGCGGAGATTCGGCAGATGGATGCTAGGCAACGGCATTCGAAATCCGCGCAGTCTGAGCTTCACAAGCGCGCCGGCTCGCTTCCCTCGTCTGCACGTCCTCCTGAAGCCTTTGACCAGAGCTACGGCTCCGCCAACAACAATGTCCAGCAAAACGTCAGAAAACTCAAAAACCGGTAAAAGATTTTGTGGTGTGTTCTGCCGAATGTTCAGCAGGTCATCCCTGATAAAACTGATCGTATTTGAGAAACAAAAAACAGGAAAAACAAACAAAAACAGTACAAACACTGAAGAGCAAAGCACAGTAGCTGCCATCTGCGGCACCATCTTGTAATATCATATTTTATGTCACGTCTAAAAGAAGGCAGGGAAACCACCGGTCGCGCAGTTTTCTTCTTTCCAAAGCGCACGGGCAGCCGATGCTAAGCATCCATGAGATAAATTTATGTAAAGGATAAATTGATGGCTAGCACCAAAATTCCCTTGCAGTAGCTCCGCTATTAGCTTTGCTGAGCCGTAGACACGCCGGAAAGACAGAGAATGTCACAGCGCATTGTGAGCGCGATTGTCTCGTGTCTACATTTAAAACAAAGATCTTGAGCAAGGCTGCCAGTGGCACTCCGTTTGGAGGAGTAAAGCCCTGACAAATGTGGCCTCAACAATCAGATGAATTACACGTGTCCAGTTTCATCAAGTGATTTGCATGATTGGATTTTAATCCGTCTCGAAAACGTTTCGGAGGGCATTTACACCTAGTCGCACGCGTCTGCACGTCTTAATGCTTAGCATGTTTTTCTTTCACCATACAGAAAACTGTATGATTTAATAGTTATTTAAAAAAGTATTATTAAATTATTTTTATTAAAAAATATTATTAAACTTAAAATAAACATACCTTTTAAACCGTTTAACTGATCGTATTAACCGGTCAAAATTTTAACGATCGGTTAACGGTTAAACGGTCAATATGAGCATCCCTAATTGCAGTAACTACAAAATCCAAGCTAATACCAAGGCAAACCGCAGTAAGTGAAGTTAATACATTCTGGTTTTGTTTTCCTGGCTTTGACACCGCAGATACTGTACTGCGGTCGGTCTTGGTAGCTGTAACACTCACACAGAACCAACAAGCCAACCAGCTGGCTTACCATGGCACAATCCCGCAATCAAATGATGGTTGAACTCGCGTTAAAACACAAATATCCAAAGACGGGTAAGGAAGATCGCAAAATATTAAAGGTGCAGTGAACTGGCCGTTTTTATAGTTTTATACTATTGTCTGGTGTCTACTTATGACGTTCGCGTGGTTTTTACATTTGAAAACATCAAAATCAACAAGTAATAGGCTATTTTCTAGGTTTTGAGGCCGGCTGGAGAAACGCTCAGTTTTTAAGGGTGGGCCGCATAGAAGACTTGAAAGTAAACACCCACTGCTATGATTGAATAGCAGCTGGCGTAGTTGACTTAGTTGGAGCCTTCTGTGAATTTGGTTAGACACGTAACGTTACGTAACTTGATTTTACTCAAATTTACAGACTTATTTCCCAGATGTGATGGCAAGGCTCTGCGTATAGTTTGAATAGCCTATAGTTGTATGGTGTTTAGTGATATATGACCGTACATGTCAGCATTTAAGACCCACGAACCGGACAGAAGATCACTACGATCGCGGGTCTCAAATGTTATAGTTTTCATGATAAATAAACAAACGTTCCCTTTCTGTCGGTCTCTCGACGTTGTGTCGAACCGACAGATGGGGTTCGTCCCTGAGAACCAATCATTTCCGACTGCTTAGAAAAGGCCAATGAAAATTGGCAAATGAAATTTGCATGCCGGACTCCACCCCGGACATCCGGGTATAAAAGGGAGACGGCGTGCATCATTCATTCACCTTTTGTTCTTCGGAGCCTTCGGTTATGAAGATCTTCTCTTGCTGCTTAGCAAAAGCTCTACATTGCCGGTTCTACGACGTGGTGCAGCGGACTGTCCCTTCCTGCAGCAACTTCCCCTGGGCGTCTCGGCAGTTCCAGAGGTGTTTGAGCTGCAGACGGTGAATCACCGTCTGCATTCTAAAAGAGCTAATTTCTCCAGCGTGGCATGTCCCGCTGTTCTCTTGGGTGCGGTGTCCTCATCGAGGATGGGGACAAGCACGATGTCTGTGTCAGGTGTTTGGGGGTCCAACACGCTGAGACAGCCTTGGTGGACTCATCTTGCCCGCACTGCGGGCAGATGGTCATAGAGACGTTGCGGTCACGGGTGGCTGTTTTCTCCCGAGAATCAGCCACCACCTCGCATGCTTCCCGGGCTGTGACGAGGATGGCTTAGGCCATTCTGTTCGCCAAGGCAAGCGGCGAGGGTGATATGGGGATTTCTGCGAGCGCTAATTCGTCAGCCAAGTAGTCGCGGACCGCTCGCACCCCGTCTTGCTCGCCTCGTTGTTCCCCAGCTGGCGGTGCCACACCGTCAGCGTCCTCCTTCACGCAGTCAGACACGATGCGTGATGAGGATGAGATGTCCATCGCAGCATCGGAGAGCGAATTGCTGGCATCCGATCCCGACGACTCGAGCTCAGGAGGAGGCGGATGTCGAGATGTCGGCCATGCTTTCCCGGGCCGCCATGTGCATTGGGTTAGAGTGTACTCCGGTGCCTCTCCCCCAGCTCTCACGGTTGGATAAGTGGTTCTTGGGCTCTGAGCGCGACTCCAAGCCGCGCCCAACCCCGTTTCCATTTTTCCCGGAGGTGCATGAGGAACTGGAGAAGACGTGGAACGCCCCCTTTTCGGCACGTACACGTCAAACCGGTTCCGTCGCTCTCTCTTCCCACGATGGTGGGGTGGCTAGGGGTTACGTCGAAGTGCCCCAGGTGGAACGTGCAGTCGTGGTGCACCTGTGCCCGCAGGCGGCGTCCACCTGGAGAGGTCGACCGAAACTCCCGTCTAAGGCGTGTAGGACTTCGGCATCGCTGGTGTCGAAGGCCTACACTGCCGCGGGCCAAGCTGCCTCCTCTCTCCACGCCATGGCCATCCTGCTGGTCCATCAGGCCAAGGCGTTGAAGGAGATCCACGAGGGTAAGACCGACCCGGGGTTAATGCAGGAACTCCGCACTGCCACCGACCTCGCTCTAAGGGCGACTAAGGTGACCGCGCGGGCCCTGGGTCGGGCGATGTCCACCATGTTGGTCCAGGAGAGTCATCTCTGGCTCAACCTTGCGCAGATGAGCGACGCCGAGAAAGTCCGCTTTCTCGACGCGCCCATTGCGCAGGGTGGGCTGTTTGGTGACACTGTCGAGGACTTCGCTCAGCAGTTCTCTACGGTGAAGAAGCAGATGGAGGCGATTAGCCATATTCTTCCCCGCCGAGACTCGGCCGCCCATAGGCCTTCGAGTTCCCGTGCGGCCTCTGCTTCCCAGCAGCCCCGGTCCATTTCGAAACCAGCTCCGGTTCCAGCGCTCCCTACCCAGGCGGCACCCCGGAAGAGGGCATCGAAGGGGAGACCACCACCCCGTCAACAACCTTCTAGGAAGAAGCGTTCCTGACGGGAAGACCCCAGGGAGGTTAATACCATCGGGCCAGTATCCAGCCATGACATCGTTGGACGGTTGATCCGGGACGGTTCCTGCCCCGTTCCAACATCAGCTAGGATGGCTTAGGGGGCCTAGCGCCCACTTTTTCACAAAAAGAGTTTCCTATCTCCCTGGGTGTTCTTCACAGCCGCTCTCACCCTCTGTCAGACGGTGTTCGGCCACTCGACGTTGCGTCTTGGCGAGGCGCAACATCGAATGTATTTTGCAGCCCTCAGCACTCTCAAATCGACGGTGCGGGGACCTGCATCGCCAGGCAGGCAAACCAGCAGAGCCAGTCTTCTTCCCGGGGGCTCCCCGGCGAGAGACCCGCACTGCCAGCCATCGAACCACCCCCCGGGGGGTCGATGAAGCAGATCGGTTCCCTTAGTCCCCCTGTCACGGTCCCTGGGAGCTTGGCTCGAGCTTCCCACACCGTCACGGTGGCTGAGAAGGATGGCCCGTCTCGGCTACGCGATCCAGTTCGCCAGAAACCCGCCCAAGTTTTGGGGCATCCTCGTCACCTCGGTCAGAGGCCGGGATGCTCCCGTACTACGATCGAGTCCGTCCCCTTAGCCGAGATGTCCAAGGGGTTTTACAGCCCTTACTTCATCGTCCCAAAAAAAGTCGGGGGGTGCGCCCCATCCTAGATCTGCGTACCCTGAACAGACACCTGCACAAGCTGCCGTTCAGGATGCTCACGCAGAAGCACATCCTGGCATCCGTCAGATGTCAGGATTGGTTCATGGCAATCGACCTGAAGGACACTTACTTTCATGTCTCGATTCTCCCTCGTCATCGCCCGTTCCTACGGTTCGCTTTCGAGGGTCGGGCATATCAGTACAGAGTCCTCCCCTTCGGTCTGTCTCTGTCTCCACGAGTCTTTACGAAGATCGTGGAGGTCGCCCTCTCTCCCCTCAGGGAGAAAAGGGTGCGGGTACTCAACTATCTCGACGACTGGCTTATCTTGGCTCACTCGCGAGATCTGTTGTGTGCACACAGGGACCTAGTGCTCCGGCACCTAGATCGATTGGGACTACAGGTCAACCGAGAGAAGAGCATGCTCTCCCCTGTGCAGAGCATCCTCTATCTTGGTATGGAACTCAACTCTGTCACCAAGACAGCTCGGCTGTCCACAGTACGCGCCGAGTCGGTGTTGAACTGCCTGGATCATTTCACGCAGTCTGCGGTTCCCCTGAAACTATTTCAGAGGCTCCTGGGACACATGGCATCCTCGGTGGCGGTGATACCCCTCGGGTTGATGCACATGAGGCCGCTTCAACACTGGCTCCTGAGTCGAGTTCCTTGAGGAGCGTGGCACACCGGCAGCAGGCAGATGGTGGTTACGCCTCGCTGCCGACGCACCCTAACCCCGTGGTCTTCCATGGCCTTCCTTCGGTCAGGGGTACCCCTAGGGCAGGTTACGAGGCATGTCGTGGTGACAACAGACGCCTCCCTGCAGGGTTGGGGTGCAGTGTGCAACGGGCAAGCAGTGTCGGGGCTTTGGACGGGCCCCCGCCTGCGCTGGCATATCAATTGCCTAGAGTTGTGGACTGTGCTACTCGCACTGAAGAGGCTACTACCTCTCGTGCAGGGCAAGCACGTGCTGGTCCGGTCAGACAGCACTACTGCAGTAGCATATATCAATCGTCAGGGTGGCGTTCGCTCACTGCAGTTAACACGACTCGCCCGACGCCTCCTCCGGTGGAGTCAGCAGGTGATCCGCTCCCTGCGTGCCACGTATATCCCAGGCGACCTGAACCAGACAGCCGACGCGCTCGCTCTTCAGTCTACGCCTCGCAGAGAGTGGCGACTCCACCCCCGCGCAGTCCAGCTCATTTGGGTGCAGTTCGGGCAGGCCCAGGTGGACCTGTTTACCTCCCTCGAAACCACCCGTTGCCCACTTTGGTACTCTGTGACCGAGGGACCCCTCAGCACGGATGCCCTAGCGCACAGCTGGCCGCGGGACAAGCGGAAGTACGCCTTCCCCCCAGTGAGCCTCATTGCACAGACCCTGTGCAAGGTCAGGGAAGAGGAGCATCAAGTGTTACTCGTTGCGCCACATTGGCCCAACCGGACTTGGTTCTCGGAGCTAATGCTCTTGACGACAGCTCCCCCCTGGCCGATTCCCCTGGCGAAGGACCTGCTTTCCCAGGGGAAGGGCACGTTATGGCATCCCAGGCCAGACCTCTGGAACCTCCATGTCTGGCCCCTGGACGGGACGAGGAGATCCTGAGTGGTCTGCCCCTGGCGGTGGTAGCTACCATTTCTCAGGCTAGGGCACCTGCCACTAGGCGACTGTACGCCTACAAGTGGTGCCTCTTCTCGACCTGGTGTGCTTCTCGAGGAGAAGACCCACGGAGTTGTGCGATCGGGTCCGTGCTGTCCTTCCTACAAGAGAGACTCGAGACTAACCTCTCCCTTTCCACACTGAAGGTGTATGTAGCCGCCATTGCTGCTCATCACAACTCAGTTGCTGGAAAGTCTCTAGGGCAGCACGACCTGGTTATTAGATTCCTAAGGGGTGCGAGGAGGCGTTACCCGCCTCGTCCGCACTCCATACCCTCTTGGGACCTGGATGTAGCCCTGACAGGTCTCACCAGGCCCCCCTTCGAGCCCCTAGGGGATGCCTCTCTTCCTCATCTTTCGATGAAGACGGTTCTCCTTTTGGCGCTCGCCTCCATCAAGATCTACAGGCTTTCTCCATGTCCCCTGACTGCCTAGAATTCGGACCCAGGGATTCTCACGTTATCCTGAGACCTCGGCCCGGCTACGTGCCCAAGGTTCCCACCGCTCCCTTTCGGGACCAGGTGGTGAACTTACAGGCGCTCCCCACTGGGGAGGAAGACCCAACCCCGTCCGTGTTGTGTCCAGTATATATAATAGGGAATAATATATAATATAGTACATTGCACTGTACTATACATTTGTTTCTGACTATGTGCAATCCCCTGGGATCGAATCCATTACCTTGGCGTTGCTCTAACCACTGAGCCACAGGTAAGATGACTAACCTTGAAAAACCAACAAGCAGGGATGTGATGCTCTCTATGACAACAGCATCACCACGGTGGTGGAATATCCCAACCATTGTGCCACCAACTTAAAGTTGGCAGTATAAATCTGCCTCACAAACCCAGTATTTCTGTTAGATTTCAGAATAATAATAGGCTTATTGGGCTACTGACCCTTGGGGGTCCGATGATCATTCCTCTCCAGCGTGTGAGTGTCATGTCCTCATCATCTTCAAGACCCCAGCTCACTGTCCCATCACCAACACCCTTCTGACCCTCTTCAAGCTCTTCCAGTAGCCTGAAGTTACGAGGGACTTTCACGCCTGAGAAAACACAATAACAACATCTACTATAACAACATTTAAAACACTGATCTGAATCCTGGGTACACTGCATGCACAACAGGGGAAGATAGAGCTAAACCAGACTTTTTTACTAAGAGCGCAGCAGCCCCTCACACTTTAAAATCGACCTGCAACACAAATATTAACATTTTACCCATTTTAACTGTATTATTGACAAATTATTTGGTAATTAATAGATTTATCATAACCAACAATTATGAACAATTAACATGTGTTTCCACTATATTCGTTTTCCCGTGGCGGACCGCAACGCCAAATATCCTCCCCACCACGACTACAGTGATGCACTGATGGCCATTTATTCCTAATTTGTCCGGCCATTGTTGCTAAATTTGCAACTCTTTAACTAGATTTTGCATCTTCACGATTAGCCGTCAAAATAAAAGTCCTGTTAACTGAAACACCAAAATACTGTAGTATTTGCTAGAGGAAATTGTAGTACCCTTGTAGTAAATTGATAAACTGTAGTAAACACTGTAGTATACTATAGTAAGGTTCAAAAACACTATAGTATCTAGGAATTTTACTGCAGTTTACTTTAGTAAATATCACTATAGTATACTACAGTAATTTATGTGGAGTAAAAAAATGACATACACACAACTTAGAAAAAATAAAACAAATTTAGGTAAACTAAAAATTATATAGCCCTAATTTATCCATCTGTAAGATAAGTATCTCTTATACCAATAGCACAAATCAATAGAATGTCAAATCATGTGCATAGCTTATTCAACTTCATCTAGCTTCACCTAAGAAGTATTTCCACAGAGGTCTGATAAGTGCATAGGTTTATTCATAGACATCCAACCTCTCCCTTAATTCTCCCGCAAATTACTAGCGTCTTCATGATGACTGCAAAATATTGACAATTCCCCGGAAACAACGCCACTGACGCAAACAAACAATGTAGTGAAGATCAAAGCGACATGAGCAGCTCATGAGAGAACAGACCAGATGGAGATTGCTAAACTCTTGTTTATTGACTTGAGATCCTCAATGGCGCTTCCACAGTGAGAGTATTTGCTTGTGGTTGCCAGATTGCAGAAATTAAGTCACCCACTGGTCTCTTTAATGTAGATGTATATATTGTGATTTTGTCCGATGATGTTGCGTTTATAAATAAGAATTTTAGCAGCAGTTAAAGTGACTGCAACTCAGAGCATCTATTGGGGTTGAAAAAAGTTCAACTTTTCTGAAAAAAATGCCCTATGTCAAGCTCCTTTTTCACAGCTAACCAATGACAGAGACCTGTCGTTTCCATAACAATATGCGAGGAACGTGATTGGTCGAGAAGGCTTAAGCTCGAAAAAATTAAATGGCGGCCGAAACGCCCGTTGGAGGACAGTTTTGTATAAATGTAAGTTTAATTTTCACTTTCAACAACTTCTGATTACATTTCTATCGAGAAATGAGTATTGTATTTAAATATGTGATTAGTTATTGCAAAGACGCTCTCTGTTTATAATTCAATTAGACGTCCGTTACGTTGCCTATGTTTCTCTGGGCTGCCTTCGTGCGCGAAGTCATGGCGTTCGGCTGCTATTTGTAACCAAATGCTCCGAGCATTTTTTTTTTCTAAAAAAGCTCTTTTGTCAACTTTTTCTTGTCAAAAAAAGTGCTAACACTAACACGACGTGATGACGTCACAAATATGCTAATTGTTCGTGACGTCACCAGCGCCACAAGTCTGTCAAAATCCTATGGGAAACACCATTATAAACTGAAAACAATTAGGCTTACTAGACACATTTTATGTCAGAGCGGGATCTGAGCGGGATTTGGTTTACCGGTGAGCATGAGTGTAATGTGAGCGGAGCGTTTGCTTGGTCCGTGAGCGACTGAGCGAAGCGCACAGTCATTGAGCGAAAAATTGAGACACACCGCTCCAATTCGCTCACATGCTCTGGTGTGAGTGAAGCGTGGCCGCGTGCGCGACCTCCTCTTGCGTATTCGCATGCACTCCCTTCCGATGAGCTCCATGTGTGTATGCGAGCCCTCGGCCTCTCGTATTTAACTGTCACTTGCATTTAAAATCAAAGAAGCATTCGTAATACAGCAACACATTGTCGAGAAAGGGAAAACAGCATATAGCAGCTCTTTAATGTACTTTATTGTGATTTTGTTCGATAATGTTGCGTTTATAAATCAGGATTTTATCAGCGGTTAAAGTGACTGCTGGTGGCATCCTGTTGTAAAATACAGTATAATGTGACAGATAAGAGAGTAGAAGAAAAACAGATAAGTGCTAACACTAACACAACGTGATGTCACAAATATGCTAATTAGTTTGTGACGTCACCAGCACCACAAATCTGTCAAAATCCTATGGAAAACATTGCAGTTCCATCAGGGTATTTAGGTTTGTATTGATCGCATGTGGACCGCTTATCAGTTATTTTATTTGAAAAGGTTTAGCACATCATTTAACTGTTATTTTAGCTTCTGCTCATGTAATACAAATAATGATGTTATTTATGTGAGACCAGTGGCGTAACTGTTTTCAAAAGTGGTGGGGACAAAGTCCGCCCCACCTGCTGGGGTCGGTCAAATCAATGGAAAACAATACTTTAATAACGAAAATATTTATATAATAACTAAATAACTAAAATAATTAAAAATGACAATTTATTGGATTACAATAAAGACAATGGATGCGCAAGCGTGCTTGGACAAAGGATGCGCAAGCGTGTTTGTTCCACACTCTTAGTTTTATTCAAATAAGTGCTCAGGGCACAATTGACTTCGCAAAAAGTGGTGGCAACATGTCCCACTCATCCCACCTGCAAATTAGTGTTGTCAAAAGTCCCGGTACTTCGAGTCCAAGTCGGTACCTAAAAAGAAAAAAGTTGTCGGTACCTATTTTTCATAAGACCCGGTAGCACCGACGTAACGGGTACTGATGCTCTGTCTGACAGGTTGTCAGTCGGAAACTTTCTACAGACGCAATAAGACATGATGAGCGGATAAGCGCTCCGATCCACAAGAGATGCGCGCAGAAATACTTCAGATTCAAGTCATATCACGAAGAAAACAAAGTTTTGTGGTGAAAGGAGGAAGCATCCGGATTTAAGTTAACAAGTTCAAGCTGTAAGTTTCAAATTCTGTTCGCGTTTGCATTATGAATGTTGTAGCATATGTTAAGTTAAAGGTTACGTTAAAACAAACGTCCTTGTTTGAGTGTTAATTTGTTAGCGCCAATGCTAATCCAGTCAAATGTCCTTATTAACCATTTAATGCTTTTATAACTGTAATGGGGTAAAATAAATGGGAGGACAGGATGGGGTTTACAGTACCCATTTTATATAGGCCTATCTGAAATCTACACTCACCTAAAGGATTATTAGGAACACCATACTAATACGGTGTTTGACCCCCTTTCGCCTTCAGAACTGCCTTAATTCTACGTGGCATTGATTCAACAAGGTGCTGAAAGCATTCTTTAGAAATGTTGGCCCATATTGATAGGATAGCATCTTGCAGTTGATGGAGATTTGTGGGATGCACATCCAGGGCACGAAGCTCCCGTTCCACCACATCCCAAAGATGTTCTATCGGGTTGAGATCTGGTGACTGTGGGGGCCATTCTAGTACAGTGAACTCATTGTCATGTTCAAGAAACCAATTTGAAATGATTCGAGCTTTGTGACATGGTGCATTATCCTGCTGGAAGTAGCCATTAGAGGATGGGTACATGGTGGTCATAAAGGGATGGACATGGTCAGAAACAATGCTCAGGTAGGCCGTGGCATTTAAACGATGCCCAATTGGCACTAAGGGGCCTAAAGTGTGCCAAGAAAACATCCCCCACACCATTACACCACCACCACCAGCCTGCACAGTGGTAACAAGGCATGATGGATCCATGTTCTCATTCTGTTTACGCCAAATTCTGACTCTACCATTTGAATGTCTCAACAGAAATCGAGACTCATCAGACCAGGCAACATTTTTCCAGTCTTCAACTGTCCAATTTTGGTGAGCTCGTGCAAATTGTAGCCTCTTTTTCCTATTTGTAGTGGAGATGAGTGGTACCCGGTGGGGTCTTCTGCTGTTGTAGCCCATCTGCCTCAAGGTTGTGCGTGTTGTGGCTTCACAAATGCTTTGCTGCATACCTCGGTTGTAACGAGTGGTTATTTCAGTCAAAGTTGCTCTTCTATCAGCTTGAATCAGTCGGCCCATTCTCCTCTGACCTCTAGCATCAACAAGGCATTTTCGCCCACAGGACTGCCGCATACTGGATGTTTTTCCCTTTTCACACCATTCTTTGTAAACCCTAGAAATGGTTGTGCGTGAAAATCCCAGTAACTGAGCAGATTGTGAAATACTCAGACCGGCCCGTCTGGCACCAACAACCATGCCACGCTCAAAATTGCTTAAATCACCTTTCTTTCCCATTCTGACATTCAGTTTGGAGTTCAGGAGATTGTCTTGACCAGGACCACACCCCTAAATGCATTGAAGCAACTGCCATGTGATTGGTTGATTAGATAATTGCATTAATGAGAAATTGAACAGGTGTTCCTAATAATCCTTTAGGTGAGTGTATGTGCTAGAAAACTGTCATACTAACTGTATGACTAGCAATGTGTATGTCTTGGATGATAACTCTATTAGGTTTAAAAAGCCACAATTAAACTAAAGAAAAATATATCTGTTGCATTTATTATTTTAATATACAGTTACCTTAATGTAAGTAATCTTGTGTAAATGCAGTATAAAAACTGAGGTTTGTTTTAATATTGCATATGCATGTTTGTTCAGTCAGTTGACTTACTGAAGTTTATTCTATTTGTCTTCTACAGCAGCAGACTGAGGAGGATGTTCATCAGCATGAGCACACAACCGTTTCAGCAACAATTAACTTGTTTACTTCATGTATACAAAATGGCATTGCTTTCTATACATTTATATGAACTAATGAGCTTTATTAATAAAATTGTGTTTCAATTAGCATGTACTGTGTTTTGCTTTGGTACCGAAATTGGTACCGAGAACCGTGGAATTTTACTGGTATTGGTACCAGACTACTGAAATTTTGGTACCGTGACAACACTAGTTTTACATGGACACATGGATTGAATTTAATCAGATTGTGCAATCTGAATGTAGTGTTTACATGAAAGGTAAATTAAGTGATCTGATTGATGTGCATGTTTAGCATGACAAGCTTCAAATCCGATATAAATCTCTATGACATGCGCACACTGCACAGGTGTTCACCTAAATACCCACTAAAACTGTGTTTTAAAGCACATGTTGTTTATATTTTATTTTACAAACAGCACTTTTTGAAGTAAAAGGCAGAGAATGTCTCGCGCCAATGAAGCACGAGTGGGCTGTCACAATTATGAAATTTGATTGACGATTAATTGTCTAATAAATCACTGCGATTATGGCGATTAATTGTCTGTTTTAGGGCTTTGGCGATTATGACGATTAATTGTCTGTTTTAGAGCTTTGACATTTAATTCTCATTCATTTTTGATTCAACGATTGAAACGACCATATTGTTCTGAATACAAGACTGTTTTTTTCTTGGAAATACATCGGAAAAAATTGGGTCATCATATATTTAAGGTTTAGGCTTTTACCTGTCAATAATACAACTGCCAAATACTTGTAAATTAAGTAAATTGATCAGGAAGAATTGAAGCCACCATTAAAATACTATCAGTCATAGAAAAGCTTCTAGTCTGTTTTTTCTCACTTGCAAGACTACAGTAAAATTTTACTTGTGTGTTAATGAAATTTTGGTAGACTGGTTTTCACACTGAGATTTGCTTAAATAATATTAAATTTTACTGCAGGTAATTTGTATATGTTTTAGTTTTTTTTAAGTGATTGTGTTGTGGTGGTACATTTTACAAGTATTACCATGCTTTAGTAACAATATATACACTAAAATATGCAATATGCAGATGCACTACAGCTCCCCCTAGTGTCTTCTATAGAGATGTGCGATAATTGCGATGATCCGAAATCATCGCGATGAGGTCAAACAATCGCGATGAGACGATTATTTAATAATCGTGACAGCCCTAAGCACGAGCGCATACTTTCACATGGTAAAACCATGACAAAACTTGACAAGACCCACCAGAGCGTCTGCAGGCAAACAATAATTAAAATAAATGTTTAGCAACAGCTAATACCGAACTTTAGAAGTGATAATATGCAGATTCATATATCAGCGTTTAACGGTAAACTGAGACAGGCGCGGTGGATGCGGCGGGTATCATTATAATATTCACAAGACGGCTACTCAATGTTATAAACACAGATGTATTTATTTTATGTCACAGACACCAACATAATAATGTACAATTTATAAATGCAAAATAATGTCTACATATCAATGAAGCAAGTTCGTTACAGCGACTTACTAGGGATGCACCGATACCAGTATCGGTATTGGCCCGATACCAAGCTCATGTACTCGTACTCGGAATCAGAATCAGAAAGAGCTTTATTGCCAAGCATGTTTGCACATACAAGGAATTTGTTTTGGTGACAGGAGCATCCAGAACACAGAAACAGCAACAACAAGTACACAGAGACCATAACACAATAGAATACAGTACACAATGATTTAAATAAGGGCCTATGGGTATAAAAAATTAAGAAATACAATACAATAAACATAAGATAAAGATATAGAGAGTAAAGCTATGTATGTATGTAAATATGTACAAGTAAAAAATAAGAATAGACTATTGTAGTACAAGCTATGTGCTATATACAGCAGAATTAATGAAATATAATTTACAGAGAAAGTTGTATAAAAAATAGCTAGTGTATTATCTGGAGGATATAATTCATATTGCACTTAATTATTATTGCACAGAGTTATTAATTGCACGGTGTGTAAAAACATTTAACTGTTCAAGAGGTAGATGGCCTGAGGGAAGAAGCTGTTTTTGTGTCTGGTTGTTTTGGTGCTCATTGCTCTGTAGCGCCGACCAGACGGCAGCATTGTGAAGAGATGATGGCTTGGATGTGAGAGGTCCAGGGTGATTTTCTGAGCCCTTTTCCTCACTCTGGGTGTATAGAGTTCTCGGAGGGTGGGCAGGGGAGCACCAATGATCTTCTCAGCGGTCCGAACCGTCCTCTGTTTTCTTCTGATGTCTGACTTTGTGGCTGAGCCAAACCAGACAGTGATGGATGTGCAGAGGACAGACTCTATGACAGCTGAGTGAAACTGTTTTAATAGAGTGTGTGGTAGGTTGAACTTCTTCAACTGATGTAAGAAGTACAACCTTTGCTGGGCTTTTTTTAGCAATGGAGCCAATGTGATTGTCCCACTTCAGGTTCTGAGAGATTGTGGTGCCCAGGAACCTGAATGACTCCACTGCTGCCACAGTGCTGTTCATGATGGTGAGAGGGGGGAGTGCAGGGGGGTTTCTCCTGAAGTCCATAATCGTCTCCACTGTTTTAAGCGTGTTCAGCTCCAAGTTGTTATGACTGCACCAGACTGCCAGCTGCTCAGCCTCCTGTCTGTACGCAGACTCATCACCATCCTGGATGAGGCCAATGAGTGTGGTGTCGTCTGCGAACTTCAGTAGTCTGACAGAAGGGTCCTGGGCAGTGCAGTCATTTGTGTACAGGGAGAAGAGCAGTGGGGAGAGAACGCACCCCTGGGGGGCGCCAGTGCTGATTGTGCGGGTGCTGGATGTGAGTTTCCCCATTCTCACTAACTGCTGCCTGTCTGTCAGAAAGCTGGTGATCCACTGACAGATAGAGCCAGGAACAGATAGCTGGGTTAACTTTGTCTGGAGCAGTGATGGGATGATGGTGTTGAAAGCTGAGCTGAAGACCACAAACAGGATCCTCACATAGGTCCCTGGTCTATCCAGATGTTTCAGGACAAAATGCAGCCCCATGTTAACTGCATCCTCAACAGACCTGTTTGCTCTGTAGGCAAACTGCAGGGGGTCCAGTAAGGGTTCTGTGATGTCCTTCAGATAAGCCAGTACCAGTCTCTCGAATGACTTCATGACCACAGATGTGAGAGCGACGGGTCTGTAGTCATTCAGTCCTGTGATTTTGGGTTTCTTTGGGATGGGGATTATGGTGGAGCGCTTGAAACAGGAAGGAACTGTGCACAGCTCCAGTGATCTGTTGAAGATCTGTGAGAAGATGAAGGCCAGTTGAATAGCACAGCTTTTAAGACAGGCTGGGGAGATACCATCTGGGCCTGGTGCTTTTCTTGTCTTTTGTTTCCTAAAGACTCGGCACACATCCTCTTCACTGATCTGAAGTGCAGGAGGTGGGGTGACTGAAGGTGATAGGTGTTGTGTAGAGAGAATGTCAGAGTTGGTGTGAGGTGTAAAGTTAGCATTTTCAAATCTGCAGTAAAAGTCATTCAGATCATTGACCAGGTGTTGATTGCCTGCTAAATTGGGGGATGGTGGCTTGTAGTTGGTGATGTCTTTAAGGCCTTTCCACACAGACGCAGGGTCGTTGGCTGAAAACCGGTTTTCCAACCTTTTAGAGTAGTTTCTCTTAGCCACTCTGATCTCCTTTGTTAATGTGTTCCTAGCCTGCTTGTACAAGACTTTGTCCCCTTTTCTGTAGGCATCCTCCTTGGCTTGGCGAATCTGTCTGAGTTTTGCTGAGAACCATGGTTTATCATTGTTGTATTTTAAGAAAGTCCTGGTAGGAATGCACAAATCCTCACAGAAACTGATGTATGATGTTACAGTCTCTGTGAGCTCGTCCAGATCGTTGGTAGCAGCTTCAAAAACACTCCAATCTGTTCACTCGAAACAGGCTTGTAAGGCCCGCTCTGTTTCGTTGGTCCATCTTTTAACAGTCCTTACCATAGGTTTGGCAGCTTTTAGCTTCTGCCTGTAGGCTGGGATAAGGTGAACCAGGCAGTGATCAGACAGTCCTAAAGCTGCTCTAGGGACAGTGCGATATGCATTCTTTATTGTGGTGTAGCAATGGTCCAAAATATTTTTGTTTCTGGTAGGGCATGTGATGTGTTGTCTGTATTTTGGCAGCTCGAGTGTAAGTTTTGCCTGATTAAAGTCGCCAAGAATAATAATAACAGAGTCCGGATGTTGTTGCTCAGTGTCCGTGATGTGATCGGCGAGCTGTTGTAACGCCACGCTCACGTGCGCTTGCGGTGGAATGTAATCACACACGAGAATGAACGAGGAACACTCTCGCCGTGAGTAAAATGGCTTACAGTTAATGAAGAGTGCTTCTAGGTTGAGACAGCACATCTCCTTCATCACTGTTGTATCTGTACACCACTTTTCATTGATGTAGAAACATACCCCACCATCGCGTGATTTCCCCGTTGATTCTGCGTCGCGGTCCGCTCTGAACAGCTGGTAGCCGGGCAGATGTAGCACGCTGTCTGGGATGAAGTCATTTAGCCACGTTTCCACGAAACACAAAACAACAGAGTTTGAAAAATCCTTACTTGTCCGGTAGAGTAGAAGAAGTTCGTCTGTTTTGTTTGGCAGAGAGCGCAGATTTGCCAGATGTATGCTAGGCAGCGCAGTTTTAAAGCCGCGCTTTCTGAGCCTGATTAGCAAGCCAGCTCGCTTCCCATGCTTGCGCGTCCTGGAGTGCTTTGTTAGCGCCGCTGCGCCTCCGACTATGATGTTAAGTAAAACGCCCGAATAATCAAAAACCGGTAAAAGATCAGATGGTGTGCACTGCCGAATGTTCAGCAGTTCATCTCTTGTGAAACTGATTGTATGGGAAAAACATAAAACAGGACAAACTAACAAAAACACAAACAACTGGAGAACTCCACACTGAGGCAGCCATCTGCGGCACCATCTAGGAAATAAGGGATTTCCATTTCTGTGTGGAAATGACACACAGATACCAAAGACCGATACCTCACGTGACATACATCCTATGATTTCCGCAATGCAGAAAACGCAGACGGAATCGAGGAATCCAGGCATTTCCTAACAAGAAATTAGCACTGAACAGCTAACAGCTAACGTAACAGTTAACAAAATATTCAAATACTGTTTAAATATGTATTCTGCTTGTTTTGCATTACCGTGTGTGAAAGAGTGGTGCGGTTGCGTGTACTGAACGCATTGTGCTTGTGGAGCTTTCAGCACCAGCGTTTCACTGCAGGAGGACACGAACACATAAACAAACATCATTTGTGGCGATCCGTCAAAATAAAAGTCTGGTTAATTTAAACAAACGCTCTTTGCGGCGACCCGTCAAAATAAAAGTCCAGTTGACTTGAACAAGTTATAATACACTCACATTTTACCACACCACCCCCCTTAATTTTTTTATAATTTGACCACAGAGTATATTGTTTACTTTAGTAAACTGAAGTAAATGTGCTAGTAAAATTGTGCTACTTATCATAAAAAATAGTACTTAAATTTAAGTAGACCTAAAAACAAAAGAAAAAAAGAAAATGTACCAGTAAGATACTGGTTTATTAACATTATTGTACATTATACAGGCAGGCGGGTACCAGAAAAAAAATATCGGTACTCATACTCAGTCTTTAAAAAATGGTATCGGTGCATCCCTAGTAAAAAGTTAATCCTTCCAAAGTACATGTAAGTAAGCGATAAATAAAATAAATGTTCGGTAGCCTACTGCGAATATAAATAAAATTTTATGATTAGATATTTTAGCTATTATGTATGTACATCTGCAAATGTATCGTGTTCTAAAAAGGAACTGAGAAATTGCTGTTAAAAACTCACTCCAGGGAAACAGTTAAGACATTTTAAATGTATACAAACATTAACATGTTCATTTAGAAATGACAAGCAAATGGAAATTTGTACCGCTTTGTCAGATTTATGGTTTTTGGTTTCTTTAGCAACAGCTGCTCCGTTCAGTTCCGTGCATCATACGCCCTTACATCTGTACGACCCAGTCGTCTTTGCACATGCACACAACTTCCTACTTCAGTTTTTAATCTTATCAAGCAGGGCTGGGCAATATGGCAAAAAGGTAAACTCGATAGTTTTTTTTCTATATTGATCGATAACGATATTTATTTCGATATATATTTAATATATATTTAAAAACTGTATTTAAACTGTATTTAAACTAATTGACTCGTCAAGTAAAGGGAGTGTTCATTCAGTACATTCAACCAATGAAAGGGCTCCGTTAGTGCATACATTCGAACGCACCTGCGCACATACATAACGCTGCAATAATGTCTTGCTCGCGTAGTGGGATTCATAGTACATTTCTTTAATCATGCAAGCATCTTACATACAAGGTTCAATATTTTAATGTGCACACAAACTCACTTCATTACATCTCTGATCTGTACAGGGCAGCGCTGGTTTGTTTCATATGCACCAGCTCATGTTAGCAGATATGTTAACGATGGATATAAAAACGTTTGTGCTTGAGTTTCGAAGTAACTCGCTTGCAATTGCGCCTCAAGTTTGTTTTGCTTAACTTGGCGATTGCAAAAAAATAAGACACTTGATAAACCTCGTGATGACAACACGAGGTTAGTTTCACTTTTGTTTCCGCTTCCAGTCATGTTTTTCTCCTCATGTTGCATTTTCTTTGCCAAGTGCAGTATGAAATGGACTTTGTACTTTGACGCGCATGATAAAAGCTGCACGCTGACTGACTGTTGTTGCGTTTATTTCTGCGTTCTGTTAGACTAAGATTAATCCATATTGAGTCAAAATGCCAATAGTTTATCATCGTTTTTGAAATACATTCTATCGCGATTCGATATGATATCGTTTATCGGCACAGCCCTATGATCAAGTGTTTACATGTCCTATCAAGCGGATTACAAACAGCATAAACCACCCCTTACAATCCGACTGAAATTTCAATCGGCTTGGGCATTTTTAATCTGATTGACGTGTTTATATGGAGTGTTTTCATTCGGATTGGATTTTTAATCGGATTGCATTGGTCCATGTAAACGCAGCTAGTGACGTCATAGATAGGTGCATTCCAGGACTTGGCGTTCGCTGAGCCTGGTGTCAATAACAGTTGTAATTTCAGTAACAAGGGCGTTTTCAGTTCTGGCACTTACAGGATGTTGATGGCTTGAATACGATTCCCTCTTATATAACAAAAACTCAGGTTAAAATTGAGTTCTTCATTCCTCGCACCTATAAGCATTTCACTGTTAGAGAAAAGATATCGTCAACCTGACTCAACCACACACTCTTTGCAACGACCCGTCAAAATAAAAGTCGTATTAGTATTCTAGCAGTAAATTGATAAACTATAAGAGTATACTTAGATTTACTCAACTAATATTTAATATAATAATATATTTTAAAAAACATTGTATCTGCAAAACGAGGAATTTTACTGCAGTTTACAGAATTGTAAATAATATAATAGTATACTACAGAATGTGGATAAATATATAATTATTGTATAGTAAAAGAATGGAAAACACAGAAATCAAGAAAAATTTTAAACGGAAAAACAGAACCTGGGAAAACGAAATTTTATGGCCCTAATTTACCCAGCTGTAACATTAATGTTCATTGTCCGTTACCAGCCTATTTCTGTGATAAAATACACATATTTTTCTAATATACGAGACGTTTTATATTGTGCTACAACTGTTTGGCCTGTGCAACAACACTTTGAACCTCTGTAGCTCCAGTGCTACGTGCAAAAAAAGTTATGGTACAGCCCTGGGCAAAGTGAATGTTACTGATTATAACAGCCTCTGCATTAACCCAGTGAGCCCCCTAAGTCTTTTTATTCACAGTAGCCTTAAAATCGTTTATTTGTGATCATTTAGGCCTACCAACCTGTTGAACATAGTAATAGACAGCGTTTTCAGGTATAAAATTATCAAAATGCATCAACCTAACGCAACCTCACTGTGTGCATACCAATCCTATTGTAAACTCAACTAACAGGAACGCGCCTGTGATGCCCAAACGTGCTCAAAATGTAGCTTCCCTTTTCTGAAGACACAGTCCGTTTATGGTTTCTCTATAATGACTTTGCATTTGTTAAACTACATGCCTAACAAACTAGGTAGATACATTGCACGGGGGGGGGGGGGGGGGGGGGATCATCCATGTAATTTAAGCATAGTTACATTTGTGTAGTTGTTTTTTTATATATATTTCAGGCGTAAGGTTTTTTTTAAACAGAAAGGAAACAAAACCTCCACGGCTTTTACAGGCTAATGCTGTGCAAACCCACCGCCAGTAATAACGAGACAATAAAAGACCGACGGGAATATCACAAAAATTATAGGATAGGATACTTCAAACACGTTTCAATGTATTCGCCAGCGCATTGAACGCGAAAGGAGGATAAATTACCACAAAATACATTTAGATAATTTACCTGATCCGGCGGTGGCCGCCATCTTGGTACTCAAGCAGCGGGGAGGCGAACGTTCCGGTGTCATGAGGTATCGAGTCCCCCCTCGAATTCGGTCCCCTTTAGGACCCTGTCTGGTACAAAAATCACATTTTTGTTCATGTTCGGTATGTGCTAGGGCTAGCTTTTTTTCGCAAGCGCTAGCAAACCACGTAGTTATATGCTATGCTAGTTGATACATAAGCTAATTAAAACAGTAAGAACGAGATTTGTTTGATTTTACTACCTATAGCCTCATATACATACTAGCATAGCAAACACTTAATGTAAAAGACGTTAATGCTAATTTTAGCAAAGTTCTAGTGACATGTATCTTAATGTAATTTTGTAAGAATTGCAATCAGGCGCTAAAAGAGTACCCAAATAGACGTTCTTTCAGCCACTCGGGGTCCTAAAGGGGACCGAATTCGAGGGGGGACTCGAGACCTCGTGACAGAGGTAGCCAATAGAGAATTGGTTGTGGCTAGAAAGGATACAGATACAGCCGGAAGTGATGCAAAATCTCCCCATGAAATTACTCAACTCAACTTTATTTATATAGGGCTTTTTACAATTTTCATTGTTACAAAGCAGCTGTACATAAGACATATTGACTATAAGCAAACCAATTAAAGTTGTACCTGCAAAAACAAGAAAAAGGTGAAAACACAGAAGACAGACATACCCACATACAAAACACTCCACACACGCAATATGCACACGTACTAACAGTCAGCGGACAACCCCACCAAACAACAAACACACCCACCACCACACACACAACAACCTACACACACACACACACACACACACACACACACACACACACACACACACACACACACACACACACACACACACACACACACACACACACACACACACACACACACACACACACACACGCACACACACGCGCACACACACACACACACACACACACACAAAGTACGCGCACACACACACACACATACACACACGTACACAGACAGGTACGCGCACACACAAAGACACAAACGCACGCACGCACACACACACGCACGCACACACACACACACACACACACACACACACACAGTGAGAGCACACATTTAAGATAAAGGAGAGAGAAGCACAGGTCAAATATAACAGACTATAAATTTCTATATGCAATATTAATTAAGTAAAACTTTAAAATTCTAAAGCAGCCCCCCGGCCAGGCAGATGCAAAAATTACAATAAATTACATTAGTTAACGCCTACACCTACCCAACCCTAAACCTAATCTTACAATAATACAATGCATCTTGTGACTTTGGCTGCGCCCAAATACCCCCCACTTGCGATCTTGGCCACTTGAGAGCGCGTGCACGCAACAGGAAGTAAGGGGCTGTGTCCACCGAGGCGCATTTACGCGGCTGAAAACGGCAGGAGCTCGGCTGAAAACGCCCGCTGCAGGCGCAGTGTTCTGCCTAGTGGTGGCGAGATGAAGCCTCATGAAGCTTTGAAGCTTTTTAGCCAAGTGGTTCACAAAAGGGTTAATTTCTCGAGGCTTCATTTGCTCACAGTACCATCTGGTGGCCAAAAAGGGTAAAACAAGCAGATACATTACAGATGTGCCAGATGTGGTCTGTGATACACTGTATTTTGCGCCAGTTAAGGCTAAGAAATAACGGTGAAGAAAAAAAATCAATTTCCACATAGACTAATCTATTTATATGAATTTAATGTGTATTTTCTGGTGGTATATAATATTATTGTATAACATAACTGTGTAAATAATGCATTGGCTTGAAATAAATGTGTGTAAATCAATGATTTGGTCATAATAGGCAGAAGGGGCAATAGTATTATTGTAAAACTGGAAAGAGTCTGGGTTTAACTGGGCAGAGGGCAGTGAATGTGATTGTGGTACTTGATTTATATAGCTGTCAAAATGTCGCGGCAAGATTCGAACCGCTTACTGAACCACTTAGGCGGAAGCGAGGCTTCAGACGTCATCTATGACGTCATTGGTCTAAAGCATAGGCGTAATTTGCGGGTGGATGGGTGGGTCATGTCCCCACCACTTTTTGCCAAAGTCAGTTTTGTCCCCACCTGTCGGTACACGATCCGGGATGCCTGCACGATCCGTCCGCGCATGCGCATAATGACGTAGTAGATAATTCTGTTTAGCGACGACACTGCTCGATCTGTTCCACGCTTGAGCACCTTTGTACCGCGACTTTCACTACTGTCCACCTCTGGTCTCTTGTCACTTTTGTGCGCACACTATGCGTTGAAATACTCTGTAACGTTTCCCCAGACTTGTTTGTAGTTCTTTCTTCATGTAATTGCAGATAGTCTAGGCAGAAATGCATTTTATGTTCCTTATTGTGTTCTGTAAACACCATTGAAGGGATTATTCCTCATTTAGATTATATAGATAGATATATTAGCCTATATATAGAGACCCATACTAATACAAAATGAGTCGATTTAAAGTTAACTAATATTAGCAGCTTTTAATAAAAACCGTCTTTGACAATACTACTGACCTCAGATCGAAACACAGCAAGTTAAGTAGGCCTAATGCCTTGCAGCAATGAATCGCAAAGGGGAGTATGGAGGAAACTGAAGGTTTGCAGTGACAGACTCTCAAGACTCAGACTTTATTCCACATGTAACCAAAATCGTGTATGTTCATGTAACAACTCCTTTATTATTTTGGATTGGCAACCACGTTAACACATCGTAATGCATAGCGTAAGCTACATTTTAAAACATCAAAATAGACCCGCCATGAACTGTTAAATGAAAAACACAATGTAGCCTACAAAAATATGCCGCCAGTTGTGCCGTCTGGCCGTCAAGTGTTTCATCGCATGCTTGATACCAATAGTGTAGGGAAACCGTGACGTTGTTTACTACGTTGTTTTGCCTATTTTCGACCCCCCGGCTGGAGACTACCCCCCTTCGCGTGCACGCGGAGACTAACGTCGTGTCTCCTGTAGATGGCAGTTAAAAACCTTCACTCGGACGAAAACTTGCGCAATTTCCTGTAGATGGCAGTAAGAAATCATAAATGCGATTCCTGGTTCTCGAACCCAAATCGTAAATGAGACTAGCAATGTTCGTGGCTTCTGTTTAGGTGACGCGTGTTAGGCTTTACTATGGCAAGCCGAATTAGCTTTTGCTCAACAACAATAGCTTTAAACAAGAATAGCTTTAGTATTTTGTAATTGAAAAATACTAAAGGGTTTATTTTTACCCACACGCCTGGATTCTACCCCC
>NC_079909.1:1507089-1508247 GCF_024868665.1 Triplophysa rosa | reverse complement strand
AAAGCGTTGCGTTTGTTAAACTACATGCCTAACAACCTAGGTAGATGCATTCCGCGGGGGGGGGGGGGATCATCCATGTAATTTAAGCATAGTTACATTTGTGTAGTTGTTTTTTTATATATATTTCAGGCGTAAGGTTTTTTTTAAACAGAAAGGAAACAAAACCTCCACGGCTTTTACAGGCTAATGCTGTGCAAACCCACCGCCAGTAATAACGAGACAATAAAAGACCGACGGGAATATCACAAAAATTATAGGATAGGATACTTCAAACACGTTTCAATGTATTCGCCAGCGCATTGAACGCGAAAGGAGGATAAATTACCACAAAATACATTTAGATAATTTACCTGATCCGGCGGTGGCCGCCATCTTGGTACTCAAGCAGCGGGGAGGCGAACGTTCCGGTGTCATGAGGTATCGAGTCCCCCCTCGAATTCGGTCCCCTTTAGGACCCTGTCTGGTACAAAAATCACATTTTTGTTCATGTTCGGTATGTGCTAGGGCTAGCTTTTTTTCGCAAGCGCTAGCAAACCACGTAGTTATATGCTATGCTAGTTGATACATAAGCTAATTAAAACAGTAAGAACGAGATTTGTTTGATTTTACTACCTATAGCCTCATATACATACTAGCATAGCAAACACTTAATGTAAAAGACGTTAATGCTAATTTTAGCAAAGTTCTAGTGACATGTATCTTAATGTAATTTTGTAAGAATTGCAATCAGGCGCTAAAAGAGTACCCAAATAGACGTTCTTTCAGCCACTCGGGGTCCTAAAGGGGACCGAATTCGAGGGGGGACTCGAGACCTCGTGACAGAGGTAGCCAATAGAGAATTGGTTGTGGCTAGAAAGGATACAGATACAGCCGGAAGTGATGCAAAATCTCCCCATGAAATTACTCAACTCAACTTTATTTATATAGGGCTTTTTACAATTTTCATTGTTACAAAGCAGCTGTACATAAGACATATTGACTATAAGCAAACCAATTAAAGTTGTACCTGCAAAAACAAGAAAAAGGTGAAAACACAGAAGACAGACATACCCACATACAAAACACTCCACACACGCAATATGCACACGTACTAACACGCGTACACACACACACACACACACACACACACACACACACACACACACACACACACACACA